>NC_054704.1:40001030-40041449 GCF_016097555.1 Gigantopelta aegis | reverse complement strand
CTTTTGGAAATACCGTGTTTAAAATGGTAGTTAAAAAGGCATAGGTTGGTTTGGGCGTTGAGTTGCAGTCACGCTGTCTTTCTTCATAGGAATGGGCTGGTTTTTAAACAAAAAAAAAGTTGGGGGTGGGGGGGGGGGTTTCACACACACAGTCACGCATCACGCACTGTTCGCACGCCCGCAACACAAAACGTTTTGTATTTATTATGAAATCTGGCTCCCCATAAGGGGTATGAGATTGTGTATATAAAAGATCCCTTGCTACTTGTGACGGTACATGCTCTTAAGTTCTTTTCACCTGTGGCGATATTAATTGTGTTAGAGGGCCGTGTGCAGTTTCATTGCACGTAGCCCAGGTGGGCAACTTGTTACGTAATACTTCTGCGCGACGGTCGTCTAATACACACCCAGCCAGCTGTGGAGGCCATGTGGCCGGTAGTTACGTAATACCCCCGCGCGACCGTGGAATCTCTAGCGAACTGGCGACATTAAGTCTGACGATCTGAGGAAAAAACATACCGCTTGGTCGCGGTGGAAATATCAGATGATAAGATTCGGTGCCGCGATTTACCCCTAGGCGATATTTCAGTTTATAATAAATAGCTAGAGTTTTAGAGTTATGAGGAGACCAAAAAGGAAGGCCTCCCCCGGGAACGTTGTCCGTTTGGACTTTGGTTAATATTTTTATGTCTGCTCTGTTGTATGTAAACTTGATGTTGATTGATGTGACTTTTAAATATTTTAATACTGTATTATACCAATATTCTTTAAACAGTGTCTTCGGTCATCTGACGAAGTAAATCGTAGACTTTTTGTTCTAACATTATATGAGTATTTGGTAATATAAAGCTTAACCGTCATCCTAGAAGACTAGGTAACTGTAGGTTGTGTCTTTATTGTGATAGGTCCCAGTATTAATTCTGTGTTACAAGGTTACTGAAGGAGTAGTTAGGGTTAATTAAAAATTAACCCGTTAGGAATAGAGCTGTAATTCCTTTATTAATTAACTTCTCCTGAAAGTGTTTCTCAATTATCACACGTGTGGGTGTTGTGTCACGGTGAAGTGATTAGCATATTGTGTAAACTAAACTCCTAGAGATTAACTAATTAAGTGATCAGTTCTGTGTTGTTATAATTGTTGTTATTAATTAACTACTGAGGCTGTGCATTTGTCAGCGTAGGTTAATACAGATTCCAAAGTGTATTGTGTTTTTGTTGTGTTTTCTAGTGAACTAAACGTGCTATATTACATATACTTTATATAAGATCGTATCTCTGATCATACCTAGAGACGAGCCAAAGCGGGTATATACCGCCCGTTACAGAGAGATCTAATATTCAGTTACGGTTATTATAGAATCCCCGTGACAGGAGTAGAAAATTGGGGCGCTCGTCCTGGATCTGAAACGGGAGACGCATATTTTAAAAAAAGTATTGTTTGTAAATGGGGGCTTTATAAATTATTTTTACAAATAACCAGAAGTAGCACGTTGTTCACTAGAAAATTAATTAATATTAAGTGCGTCATATCTAAACATGGATAAGAATTTGCTGGATAGGCCTACGCTCAGTGTAGTGGAGATTAAGCGAGCACGTAAGGCCGAGATAGTTGAAATCGCGGGTGAGCGAGAAATTGATTTAACATCAGCTAAAACCTTAGGTGATATAAAGACAATTATTATCCAGGAAGGTTTTGGTGATAGGCCTGTTATGGAAGACAGTGAGATTGTTCCAGAGATAGAGATAAATGAGTTAAGTGTGGAATAACAATTAGCTTTTAAAAAGCTTGAGTACGAAAGAGAGGAACGTGCATTAGATAGAGAGAGAGAAGACAGAGAGATAGAGAGAGAGAGAGAGAGAGAGAGAGAGAGAGAGAGAGAGAGAGAGAGAGAGAGAGAGAGAGAGAGAGAGAGAGAGAGAGAGAGAGAGAGAAAAGAAGGTAGAGATAGAGATTATAGAGAGAGGGATAGAGAAGATAGAGAGAGGGATAGAGAAGAGAGAGAGAGAGGAGAGAGAGAGAGAGAGAGAGAGAGAGAGAGAGAGAGAGAGAGAGAGAGAGAGAGAAGAGAGAGATAGGGATAGAGAATTCCAGTTAGCAAAATTAAAAGGGTAGGCACATGAGTTAAAGTTGAATACTGAAGAAGTTAGACGTGAGGCAGGAAATGGTTTTAACATGTCGGAGGCTTATAGATCAGTGCCTGTATTTGACGATCAGGAGGTAGACATGTTCTTCCAACTTTTTGAACGGGCCGCTAAGCAGCTAAATTGGCCGCAGTCTAAGTGGACATTGTTAGCCGTGTCTAAGTTTAAGGGGAAGGCTAGTGTAGCTTATAATTCAATGAGTGATGAGCGAGCAAGTCAGTACGACCTAGTTAAGGCTGCGGTGTTGAGGGCGTATGAATTACGACCTGAGGATTATTGTTTACGGTATAGCGAGTTGAGAAAAACGCAGGGTCAGTCTTATAGTGAGTTTGTGGCTAAGAAGGCAGGGATGTTTGATAAATGGGTATTTCTCATCAGGTAGAGTCATATACCGAGTTACGGGAGTTGTTGATCTTACAGGACATTAAAAATGGATTACCAGTTAGCTTACGTATTCATTTAGAGGATCGTGATGTCAAAAAGATAGCGGAGGCAGGCATAGTGGCAGATGATTACGTGTTAATACACAAAGCTCAGGCAGTACCGGGTAGCTCTTTACAACAGGGTGATAAGAAAAAAATTCAGCCAGGTTTTTCCCGGGAAAGTAACTATCGGGTAGAGTCATCTAGTTGGTCAGCTAGTCAGGCAAGGAATGAGTAAGGATAGACCTGCATTATCAGCCAATGCACGAACTTTTCGTCCACATTGCAGTTACTGTAAAAAGGATAACCATCTTGTCGGGGACTGTTTTAAAAGGAAACGCGATAATGCGCACGTGGTCGGTTTAGTGAGGTCAGCTCCGTTAGCGAGAGAGTTAATGGTTAGTCACATGGCAGAGAAAGTAAACCCGTATGTGTCCACTGGTATGGTTTGTGATGTGAAACAAGAATTGAGTCCTAAGGCTATATCAATCTATAGAGATACCGGGTGTAGTCAGAGTTTGATCACGCAAGAGAGTTTAGCTGGTATTGAAAATTCAGACATAGGACGTAGTTTGGCCTTAACCTCGGTTACTGGAGAAAAAATTGTTGTTCGGTTACATAACGTTTTCTTGTGTTCGAAGTTTGTGACGGGACCAGTCATTATGGGTGTTGTAAAGGTCTTGCCTGTTGAAAACATAGGAGTTTTGTTGGGTAATGATTTGACTAGTCAGTGTTGTCAGCCGAAATGTGACCAATTGTTAATTAAAGACAGCCCTTTACCCATAAAAGAGTGTGAGGTTGATGAGATTAGTTATCCTGCGTGTGTAAAGACTAGGGCTATGGCCAGTAGGTTAGCACAAGACGCAGAGGATATTTGTGATTTGTCTGATACGTGTGTGAGCCATGAAATTGGAGTGGATGAGGTTATCAGTAAAATTGGAGACAAGTCAACTGAGGAATTAAATGTGGTGGAACCTGTTGATCTCCCGCAGAGGGTAAATGAACCAGTTGTGTTTGATAGAGGGGACTTACCTTGTAATAGACAAGAGTTAGTACTAGAGCAGGGGGCTGATCCAAATTTGTTGGCAGCTCGCACTACCTTGTTAACTGTGGACAAGGGAGTATTAATAAATAAGAGAGTTAGAGATAGGAGGTTGCCGGCGACCGAACTAGCTAGGAAGCAACTGAGCCATGCTCAGAGCAAAATAAAATCAGTGTTTGATAGGAAGGCTAAGAGTCGGGAATTTAAACCAGGGGATAAAGTGCTGCTGTACCTTCCCATTAAACGGGGCTCATTACAGAACCGGTATTTCGGCCACTATGTTGTGCACAAACGGGTTAATGAGACAGGGTATGTGATAAACATTCCTGATAGGTGTTAGGAAAAGTAGGTATTGTCACATCAATTTGCTAAAAGGTTATTTTGACTGACTGCCGATAGTTCCAGAGAGACCGGTCCAAATTGAGAGACACTTAATTTCCTGTGTTGACGTCAATACTGCAGAGGTCAAGTTGGCCAACAGCCAGATTCTAGCAGACTTGAACCCCCGGCGAAAAAAGTTGACTACGCTGATACAAAACAATGTTTCCATTTGTCGGGACCTTCCAACGGTTACCAATACCTTAAGCCAAGATGTGCGCTTGGAACCCAACGCTACACCGATTTGACAGCATGCCTATCGGAGAAAACCTGGAAAACGTGCGACGTTGGAAAAGTAGGAAACGAAGTTCCATTGGTCAAGTGAATGCGAGAAGTCATTCAACCGTCTCAAGCAGAGGCTCTACTCGTCTCCCGTGATGGCAGCACCAGACTACCGAATGCCGGTCAAGCTAGCTGTGGGTGCCAGTGACGTGGGTGCTGGAGCTGTGCTGTTCCAAGAAGACGAAAATGGACTGGACCATCCTGTAAGTTTCTTCTCGAAAAAGTTTGACAAACACCAGGTGAACTATTCCACTATAGAGAAGGAAGCTTTGGCCATGGTACAAGCTCTGAAGCATTTTCAGATCTACGTGAAATCGGCAGTGCACCAAGTGGTGGTCTTTACTGATCATAATCCGCTAACTTTCATTCACAGAATGAACGCCACCAACCAGAGAGTTTTGAGGTGGAGTCTTCTTCTGCAAGAATACCCAGTTACCATTGAACATATCAAGGGCACATCCAATGTAATCGCTGATGCCCTGTCCCGAAGTTAAACGTTATGATAATGTGTTGACATTCTTGATTTCTGTTTTGTTTATATATATTTTATTTGTATACCAGGGACTCAGAAACTCAGTGTGATTACTGGTATTCACCTTATTATTACATGTGTTATAAATGCCCGTATGCGTCGGTTAACGCACCTTTTTGTTTTAATGTAGTATATTTCCCTATTCCTAGAATAGAGGAAATATCCTTTTTGAGGTGGGGGTGTGTGACGGTACATGCTCTTAATTTCTTTTCGCCTGTGGCGATATTAATTGTGTTAGAGGGCCGTGTGCAGTTTCATTGCACGTAGGCCAGGTGGGCAACTTGTTACGTAATACTTCTGCGCGACGGTCGTCTAATACACACCCAGCCAGGTGTGTAGGCCATGTGGCCAGTAGTTACGTAATACCTCCGCGCGACCGTGGAATCTCTAGCGAACTGGCGACATTAAGTCTGACGATCTGAGGAAAAAAATACCGCTTGGTCGCGGTGGAAATATCAGATGATAAGATTCGGTGCCGCGATTTACTCCTAGGCGATATTTCGATTTATAATAAATAGCTAGAGTTTTAGAGTTATGAGGAGAACCAAAAAGGAAGGCCTCCCGGGAACGTTGTCCGTTTGGACTTTGGTAAATATTTTATGTCTGCTCTGTTGTATAACCTTGATGTGATTGATGTGACTTTTAAATATTTTAATACTGTATTATACCAATATTCTTTAGACAGTGTCTTCGGTCATCTGACGAAGTAAATCGTATACTTTTTGTTCTAACATTATATGAGTATTTGGTAATATAAAGCTTAGCCAGTCATCCTAGAAGACCTAGGTAAACTGTAGGTTATTGTCTTTATTGTGATAGGTACCGGTATTAATTCTGTGTTACAAGGTTACTGAAGGAGTCGTTAGGAATAGAGCTGTAATTCCTTTATTAATTAAGTTCCCCTGGAAGCGTTGCTCAATTATCACACGTTACTGAACAAGTAGTAAGGGTTGATTAAAAATTAACCAGTTAGGAATGGTGTTGTAATTCCTTTATTAATTAACTTCTCCTGGAAGCGTTTCTCAATTATCACACGTGTGGGTGTTGTGTCACGGTGAAGTGATTAGCATATTGTGTAAACTAAACTCCTAGAGATTAACTAATTAAGTGATCAGTTCTGGGTTGTTATTATTGTTGTTATTAATTAACTACTGCGGCTGTGCATTTGTCAGCGTAGGTTAATACAGATTCCAAAGTGTATTGTGTTTTTGTTGTGTTTTCTAGTGAACTAAACGTGCTATATTACATATACTTTATATAAGATCGTATCTCTGATCATACCTAGAGACGAGCCAAAGCGGGTATATACCGCCCGTTACAGAGAGATCTAATAGATATACAGTTAGGAGAGATATTTTGATAATCGTGTTTTATTCAGTTACGGGTATTATAGAATCCCCATGACACTACTCATGGAAAAAATGTAGCGGGTTTCCTCTCTAAAACTGTCAAAATTATGTTTTTCATCCAATAACCGATGATTCATAAATCAATGTCCTCTAGTGATGTCGCTAAACACAAATAAACTTTGACGGTCAGTGTGCATACCATAACAAATTTATTCTGCTACTTAAGACGGGCACGCGTCGGTATGTCTTTTGCAGTTCACCTGGTTTCATAAACACTCGGAGAGGCGTGATAAAATGCCTTTGTATGAGGGCTGATGAAGAGGTCTGATAAAGTACTCCTCTATTATAAAGCGAATGAATGAATGGCTGAATGACGACAACAAAGAAAACGTCGACAATGTGCTAAAGAAATACAAATGAATGAAAATCATCACACACGCACTTTGTCTGGCGACATGAAAGCCTCACTTTAAACCAAACAGTCAGCAAACAGCTACAGTCCTTCCCCACGAGACATATTTTAACGGCAATTATTTTGGGAGTCTAGAATAAAACACTGTGAAAAAACGTTCACGTCTATGTCCACTGTGAATACAAAAATACAACAACACAATAGACGTTATACAATGAAGCCAAAACCAACGTCAGACTTACACTTGGCCTGTACATATTGTTATTATTAATTGTTGTTGTTTCTTTGCTTTTATTTTTTGCTGACACCAATTTGTTTGGTAATATGCAACACAATGAATTGAATACACCATGATCGCACACCTGGACCAAGGTCATTGTCTACTACACAAAGGCCATTGTTTCCTCCATGGCCATTGTCTCCTATACAAAGGCCATTGTGCCATTGTCTCCTACACAAAGGCCACTGTTTCCTACCGAGGCCAAACACCTGCACCCACCTATACAAAGGCCATTGTTTCCTACACAAAGGTCATTGTTTCCTATCAAGACCATACACCTGCACCCACCTATACAAGGGCCATTGTTTCCTACACAAAGGCCATTGTTTCCTACCAAGGTCAGACACCTGCACACACCTATACAAAGGCCATTGTTTCCTATACAAAAGCCATTGTGTCATTGTTTCCTACACAAAGGCCATTGTTTCCTACCGAGACCATAAACCTGCACCCACCTATATACAAAGGCCATTGTTTCCCACACAAAGGCCATTGTTTCCTACCGATACCATACACCTGCACCCACCTATACAAAGGCCATTGTTTCCTACACAAAGGCCATTGTGTCATTGTTTCCTACACAAAGACCATTGTGTCATTGTTTCCTAGACAAAAGCCATTGTTTCCTACCGAGACCATACACCTGCACCCACCTATATACAAAGGCCATTGTTTCCTACCAAGGTCACGTGATCACGGGAAAGTAGGTCAATCATGACTCTATACAGGCCTCCCTACTACTAATGTGTTTTAAATCGACGAAACCATTTTTACTTCTGTATATCAAAGTACAAGAACACGAACGTCGAATAAAACCAAAACAACATTTAAAATATCCTATGCTAACTGTTCTTGTTAAGCCGGATAAATTAAAATGCCTTTGTGTTTTGTTGAACTTTTATAATCGATATATGCCGCGGATGAAGAAAATAGAAGGAACCGCGATAACCCTCCACTTGTTTAAAACCGTGGCATCTATATTTTTTGGACGGGGATGCGTTTATTTATTTTAAAAGAAGGGATGGGGGCGTGTAGTGACATTTAAAATTAAAAGCCTTTGGTATAATAGTCGTGTGGCTCTGGTTGAACCATTTAAAGACATTTTGAAATTGTGCGTGTCCCAACGAGTGGGATTTGTGTTCGTTTGAAATGGATTACAATGAAGGGTCGAACAATTGAGTTTTCCTATTTCAACCAGTGATTCATGAGTGTCTAATCATAGGAAATAGTATGAAATATGCTGTGTAAATATGTAGATACTTTGTATGTACATGTGTGTGTGTGTGTGTGTTTGTGTGTGCGTGTGTGTGTGTGTGTGTCTGTGTGGGTGTGTGTGTGTGTGTATTTGTATGTATTTGTGTATACGTGTATCTATGTATATATGTATGCATGTGCGTCTGTAGGCATGTAGATGGGTGCGTTGGTAAGCAACATATGTACGTATGGCTGGATCAATGGATGGTTTAAAGGTTGTTTTGTTTAACGACATCAATAGAACACATTGACTGATTTATTAATCATCGGCTATTTGATGAACAGTTGGCACATTTTATATAGAGTTTTAAAGAGAAATCCCGCTACATTTTTCGATTAGTAGCAAGGGATCTTTTGTATGCACCATCCTACAGACTGGATAGCACACACCACGGTCTTTGATATACCACTCGTGGAGCAGTGGCGGGAACGAAAATTAGTTCAATGGGTCTACCGACGTGGATCGATCCTAGACTGACCGCGCACCAGACGAGCTATTTACCACTGGGCTACATCTTGCCTCGGATGGATGGATGGATGGATGCATATTTGGCTATGTCCAAGTGTTGGCGATAAATTAATGTTGACTTTCTCTTATATTTATACGTCGAACTTATTATCTTACAGTCAGCGTATTTGCTATTACTCAACCCGCATGATCATATCCCGGTTCTTCTTTCACAAAAATATTTTTTGATCACTTGTATATATATATATGTATGTATGACAAATTTATTATATGTATGTATGTATGTATGTATGTATGAATCGTCATTATCATAGCCAGAGGCGCGCATAATACATTTTTTATTCCTAATATATGACATTGACGATACCGAAACACAGAAGGGTAATACTATCTTTATCATATAATTTCAAGCTAAAAACAACGTGTATTTGTAAACTGCATATGCACCTTTAATTCCAGTCAGCCAATACTCGACATTCAAATGGTGTATGAATATATGGTGCCGTGTCTTATTAAAAGGAATATCTCTACATTAAAATAAACTAGTACATGACATGTTTTCTTTTCAGGACGCTGGACAGCTATCAATGTAAAGTTGCTGTATTAAGCGTTTTTTGTTTTATGATTATAAATGCATACGTCAATTCTGTAGTGTCGCCGTAGCACGTGTTGTTACATGTCAATAAACGTAGTACTGCTGTGTTCTGATTAATTTACATCTAATTTGCAATAATATATATATGTATGTATATATGTATATATGTATATGTATATATATATATATATATATATATATATATATATATCTATATATATATCATATATATATATATATATATATATATATATATATATATATATTATAGATAGATAGATAGATAGATAGATAGATATAGTTATCCTATAACTTACCCATGGTATCCGTGTCATAAAGCCATGTGATAATTTTAGTGTATTAACCCGGTTAGTAATGGTATGCAAATTTGCAAGGTCTCTAGGTAATGTGTTGCTGTGGATGGGTCATTTGCTTACAACCTCGTGTAGTTAATGGTATTTGTCTCGGCAGAGCCTCGACAAATACCGATTAACATAGACTCGGTTGATATTTTGCATATTAAAAAATACTCGTGACGAATCCTCTATCGGCCTATATGTATGTATGCATTGGTGTATGTATTGATGCAGTTTGCTTTGTCTGGTCCCATTCCCTTTTGAAAGCAGCATTTGCATGACAGTTTTTCAATCTGTATTTTTTTTTTTTTTTTTTAATTTGTTATGGTTTACTTTTTGTTTTATTATTAGAGGTTTGGCAGGGTAATCCGCTGGTTTTCACTTCATTTGCTTTCTTCGCAAAACTAACTCACAACACACATATCTAATATTTTACACACACACACACACACACATATTTATTATCCACATATTATTGGTGGTGTCGTGGTAGCTATCGGGCATAAGCCTAGTAGGTACTGGGTTCGCAACACGGTACTGGCTCCCACCCAGAGCTAGTTTTAACAAGTCAATGGGTAGGTGTAAGATCACTACACCCTCTTCTCTCTCACTAACAACTAATAACTAACAACTAACCCACTGCCCTGGAAGGACAGGCCAGATAGCTGAGGTGTGTGTGCCCAGGACAGCGTGCTTGATTGGATATGAGCACGAAAATAAATTGAAATGAAATGATTTGTGACAAAGGATGTAGGGCTAGCTCCATCACTCGCCAAATACGTCAACTTTTAATTTTTAAATCATTTGCTGAATTTTATTTCAATTTGGCGAAATAATAATTTTTAATAATAGATATTTTTATTGGAAAATGCAAATTGTAACTTTAACATACATACATACATACATACATATATACTTGAATGCATGCGTACATACATACAAACATACATACTTTTATTACCCCAGCAGGCACTCATAACGGGGAAAATAAAAATCATAATTTCTCACTGAGAAATTATCATGCATTGGTCTAACGAACAATACTATTGGATAATGACCTTGTCGGTACTAAATATGACGTCATCACGATTTGGCAAACGCACACAATGACGTCATGTAGTTTAAAGAGTTTGCATTTACGGCTGTCTGATTTTGGTGTTAAATTTATAACAAAATGTCATTTTAATGCAATTCATTATAGATTTTGTACCAGAATAAAGAGAACTTTTGTTTTTGAAAATTATCTATGAACGTGATTAAATTACAAAGTTATAGAAATACTCAGAACAGTGCGTATATCGTTAAATTTATGTCCCTCATGAAATAATTTTAATTTGTCACTCGCTAAAGCTCGTGACAACTGAAAATTATTTCACTCTGGACATAAATTTGATAATAACTGGTAACTCGTTTATTATCCTCTATATATGCAGCAGTTGGGACATTTTGGGTCGACTTGGTACATGATTGTTATAATTGTGGCATCTTGGGCTGATCAGTGGCCCAAGATGTTTCAGTTGTCTTGTGAGTTTCTGAAATATATAAAAACAAATATTTATAACAGTTTGTAACTTATTCGTGTGAAGATATATCAATTATAACTACACATTACATACCATTTTCTTAATTACAATGAGTTTAATTTCGTTTCAGGCAAATATTGTGTAACAGGAAACAAAATATACTCTGTCAATTGCTTGTTTTTTTAAATCGCATAGGTGATATGGAAAGAAGGAAAGTGTTTGATTTTACAAAATATAGGTGTTTTTTTATACAATGTTGCTGAATGACCATGTTTGTTAATGTTCCTGGAATGGGACAGCATGCCCAAATGCACCCTAAAATAAATTTAACGCACGTTGTGGCACGTTGTGCGACAATTGCAGGAAATCGGCTTGCAATGGTCAGATTTTGGCGATTGCACGTGAAACTCGGGGAAAAAATTGGGGGTAGTGATGGGTATTTAAAGCTGCAATGCTCGCAATAATGCCTCATTTCCATTTCGACGTAGACGAGTTACAAGATGCCAGGACTAAGCCTGCCGAATTGAAACAATGCAATAGGCCGCCTCCAGTTAGGTGAATCGCAGTCAGCAGTCGCACGCCACATGAACGTCCACCAGAGCACCATTTCACGTCTCTGGGACAGGTACCAGGAGTTTTAATCGGCTGAAGACCGGCCCAGAAGTGGAAGACCTCGCATAACAACTGCAGCACAAGATAGCTACATCCGGGTTCTGCATTTGCGTCACCAAACTGCCACAGCAACGAACACTGCAGGACGCACACCTGGTTTGAGAAGGGTGTCTGCACAAACCATTCGGAACCGACTTCGAGAAGCTGGTTTACGAACTAGGAGACCGTATGTTGGCCCCGTCCTGCGACGTCAACATCGACATTTACGTGTTCGATGGTGCACGAATGTACAGGGGTGGAACTTGGGAAACTGGCGACGAGTATGGTTCAGCGACGAGTCACGTTTCTTCTACAGCGACGTGATGGACGACAACGTGTTTATAGACGCCACAATGAACGTTTCGCCAACAACTGCGTCGCCCAAGTTGACAGATTCGGTGGAGGGAATATCATGATGTGGGGAGCCATCTCATACACCGGCAGAAGTGAACATGTGTTCGTACAAGGCAACCTGGCAGCTATACGCTACCGGGATGAAATTCTTCGCCGTCACATGCTTCACATTCTGGATCGACGGAGAGAACTCTTTGAGCAGGACAATGCCAGGCCGCATACGGCACGTGTAACAGTGGATTTCCTACAGAATGAGAAAATTAATGCGCTGCCATGGCCATCAAGATCGCCAGATCTCAACCCCATTGAACATATATGAGACGAACTGGACAGACGTGTACGCCAGCGTGACCCGGAGCCTTATACGCTTCTGCAACTGCTACGTACACTGCAGGAAGAATGGGCAAGGATTCCACGTGCCCGGTAAAGTTAAAGCTTGTTTTGTTTAACGACACCATAGAATACATTGATTTAGTAGTCAAACATTTGGTAATTTTGATATGTATAGTCTACGGTGCAAACACGTTACATTTTTCAATTAATAGCAAAGGATCGTCTATATGCACAGGATAGCACATACCACAACCTTTGATATACCAATCGTGGTGCACTAGCTGAAACAAGAAAGAGCCCAAATTAACTGAACGATGGGGAGAGCTTTACCACTATGCTATGTTCAACCCCGCAAAACTAGCTAGTCTGTCAATAATTACATTTGTTTGTATAATTCAGTAAAATCACTCAAGTGAAATTCAATTACATCCAAATGAAGATTAAAACTGTTTCAAGCAAAACGAAAAATGTAATACGAAAAATATGTTAAATTATTATTAGTACTTCTGAAAGGTTAGTTTTCATTCATAACTCAAATGAAAATTAAAAAGTGTAAATGTTAAATTACATTTTATACCCAAAGAAATTTAAATAATTATTTTAGTTATTATCTTATAAAAGTAAATGTATGATTGATGTACAAACACACTTTGTTCATATTTTCTATTTTCTTTGAATTTGATAATTTGTAAAATTTCAGGCAAGACTTCCTTATTCCCCTAGACCTCACACTCGGTTGAAGCAGACAGTGATTTAAACGAATGTTAATGCTAACCTTATAAAAGCGTTACACACCGACAAAATTATGCTGTTTAACTTAATGGCGTCCAAGAAACGATGTAGCCGTAGTCTGTGACCCGTAAAATATTATTAGTCCAGAGTGGCTGTCAATCACGCTGTACGGAGGGGTCAATTTTCATTGCTACATACACCCCAAATGTCCTTTAGTTAAAACTCTCCTAGTAGACATTTTAAGTGTCTGAAATTGCTTCATATGGAGTGAACAACTCTATAAAGACGATAGCGCAAGTTTTATGACGGTGAGCTGGGATATATTCTCGCGCGTTACATGCTTGAATTAGTAAATGAAGAAATAAAAGGCAATCTAACCGGATGAAGACGTCTATCAACTACACTAAATTAGGACATCCACCATTTGTACAAGTAATCCAAATAACCCTGTAACGGCATGTGTTCTGACCCCGTCAGTCGTACACTTCATCAGAGCTTCGCTTCATTGTATAGGTTTTCACCATAATCATATTAATTGAAGGAATGTCAGCATGTCAGCGTGTCAGCATGTTGTTTCAACCAATATGTAATTGATTAATTCTAAAAGCATTTGACTGATTTCGTTTGATAGGGACGTGGAGACGAACAGGAATACAGGTATACACATCTAAATCAGCACGGCAGAGTAATGGAGGGGAATCTTGTGGTTTACAAATCACAGGTAGTGATGACGGATCTGACATTGCCAATATAACCACCAGAACATGTGATGTCACAGCCAGGTACGTGACGATCTACCAAAACTACAGCAATCCTAAAGGCTCAACATGTATGGATTTCTGTGAAGTTGTTGTAAAGGGTAAGCGCAATAACTGTTACAGTCTCCAGTATAGTCTGCCTCGTGACCATTTTTTAGGGACCAAAAAGTGAAGGTGGATTTCAAATCCTTGGGACATTAAAACAAAATTAGCCTTCAATTGTCTTGCGAACGTTTTTGGCTAACTCCACGAGATGGCCAATTGTAAAATACCATTTTGATTGCTGATTACAGGTGCTACGATGTACCACCTCTAAAAGTCAGTGCACCACGGTTAGCTTGTTTACGTCACATTCATGTAGTAATATGCGGTGAAATGTTAATGTTTGTAAATAATTATGGATGACATAGTGGACGTCGTATTGTTTAATGTATGTGAAGTGAAGGAACTTTAAGTCCGAAAACGACTTTGACGAATACACGACGGACAAAATGGAAACCGAGAAACAAAAACGCAAACATTCACACATTCTGTAACAAATTCATGAAACATATTTCTCTCTTACATGCACCTAGTAGCGAAAAATCAACCATCAAGCCAGAAATTGGAAACGTGACAAGTGCTCCCCGATTACCACTTCATGGTCTCTCAAACACGTGCAAAACACGAACATTACAACAAACACAGCTCCTACAGACAGGGAAATTATTCATGTGAAAAGTTCGTTTTGTTTAACCACTAGAACACATTGATTAATTAATAATCGGCTATTGGATGTCAAATATTTGGCAACTCTGACATAGTCTTATAGAGGAAACCCGCTACATTTTTCCATTAGTAGCAATTGATCTTTTAAAAGGACAATACCACATACATGATAACGTATACGACAGCCATTGATATACCAGTCGTGGTGCACTGGCTGGAACGAGACATAGCCCAATATGCCCACTAACGCGGGTATCGATCCTAAACCATCTGCGCATCGGGCGAGTGCTGTACCACTGGACTAAGTCCCGCCTCATGATATTAGAAAGACTGGTTTAAATTTGGACGTAATAAGGGGCTTTCAAGTGGTAGCAAACCATGGCTTCGGAAGATAATATTATAAGAATGTGTAGCATTTCCTGCCAGCAGCAAGGAGACAATTAATATCTGCTTTTTTTTTAAATGTTGTACTTTTATTCTAAATTTTAATTTTCTATATCTGTGATATTTGTATTTGTTGCAAAGTTCTTTACACTGTATTTTAATTGAACTGTTGAATTTTTATATTGATGTTGATCATCACTTTAGTCTTTCCCATTACCATAGTTTGACACCCAATAGCCGATGTATTTTTCGTGCTGGGGTGTCGTTAAACATTCATTCATTCATTCATTCATTCATTTTAAATGTTGTACTTTCACACAATGGTTAGACTATCATAAACGTTTGCCTGTTTTCAATTTACAATGACTCGGTAACTAAGGTGACTTATGAACATACTATTAAAATATTTCAGCATGTCCACTTACCAAGTATGGTTCCGACTGTGACAAGTTGTGTGCTGATCGTAAATGTGCTAGGAGTAATTCATCGTGCATTATGTGGACAGGTGAATGTAACGGAGGATGTCTAACTGGCTGGAAAAACGATGACTGCACCATAGGTATGGTTTATATGAAATAAATCAGGTAAAGCAGACATTGTCTAGAAGACTGTCGATTGCAGACTATAGCTTGCACATTGTATTCGATTTGATAAATATTTCAATGCTTAAAGGTAAGCCAGCAGGACAAATACATTGGGTAATGCTAAAGGTAAAGTTATTTGTGATTTCAGCTGTTGTAGGTCGTCCAATCAACCTAAACTTGACACAGTATGTTACTGAAATCGTAACTCAATGTGTTCAAGAAACCGAGCCAAAATACGTATTGAAGGTTCAGGCGTCTTTTGCTGACGTAGAATGTCTACTGGTGCTTGGAACCAAATCACATTAAGTAAACGTCTTGACAGATTTCTAAAATCCCCAAAGAACAGGTGTGTTTTTGAAAGGACAGCTTTGCAGCTTTCTGTTGTGTTTCTGATATGAAATCGTGTAAAATCTGTCATTATACAAAATAAAATCGGCTGCAGAAACGTTGTCAGCAGCTGCATGTTAGTTAATTGTAGTAAGACGAACTGAACTATATCTGAATTATCTCATGTCATTGAAAGGTGGGGGAATAGGGGAAGGGAAATGCTATACTGATTTTACTTACTTTTCACATGCCACTTTGGGCACTCCCACTAGTAGGAGAATAATTCCCCCCTTTTATCCCATGCATACAATACAATTGTGACATGGTTCTGTCACAATGAAACTGGCCACGTCGAGTATACGTCAGTCTGTTACAGCATGTATTTTGTGTTCACACATCCCAAAGTGTTGGACATGCAAAGTATATACGTGGAACATATACACATAAAAATACAAAGTACATGTTTCTAGGATTCGAAACTAGTACGACTTTTGTCAAAGGCAACATCGACGTTATAAACACTGTTTGAAACAGTATAGTGGTTGTTTAAAAGTAATTTATGCCAGCTTAACCAATGAGCAGGGACTGCAGCTTGTTTGCTAACATTAAGTATATGTTAACAATAAATAATTAACAACGGGACTGTTGTTGTAAAGGTCATTTGTTAACAACAACGCTTAATTTATAATGCCGCCAGGTAAAAACATATTCATATGTACAGACTTTTACATTGTGTTGCAGCAGCTATGTGGTACAGATACTGGAAATACTAATTACATTGGCAACATATGAAACAGCAAACACAATAACCTTGTAATAAAATACAACAGGGTGGCCAAGGGTAGGTTAAATTTACCGTTTCAAACAAGTAAACGTTTTCATTTGTTTTCTACCTGCTGCAGTCTCAGGACATACATGGAATGGAACACATGATGCAACGCAATTGTTCACAGCGTGATTCATTGGTTGAGTAACACCGACAATTAAAATAATGACAAATGGATCATTTTGTTGTACTGATATCTAGGACATTATATATTTTTGGTAACATTACGTCACTTTATATTTTACACTAAATTTAGTCACGTGTCCTTGAAGTTGTGTTATAATATACCAATAAAGTCTACAAAATACCATATAGAGTAATGTTATGTGGTTATATAGAGAATAATGCATGAGTGGCCGTTAAATACCATGTATCTCACAATGAGTTGTTTTAAAATGTATCTAACGAGCGAAATCGAGTTTGATACGTTTTTAAACGGATTGTGAGATATATGGTATTTAAAGGACAGGAATGCATTATTATATTTCTTATATATCCTCAACAACCAGGTTTTAAGCAAGTTTTAACATATTTATTGACTCAAAGATATTTACAACCCTTTGCACAGACGCATGATTGCCAGGTTAACTATATATCACAGTGTAATCGATTTCGACCTGTTTGTTTACTGGACGTATGACATTAGTAACCTGGTCATCACCTAGGAGCAGCCAGTCGTATGTCTTGAAATTGTTAACACACATATGTGTGTAAACACCTATGTATTATCAAATATAACACATGATGTTCTCACCAACGGGTGTGTAATTTATCGTGTCTGCCTTCATAAGTATATATATTGTCACAATAAATGGAATTTGTCCTCTTGCACACTGCATGACATATCTTGTTAAACGTCTTGTATTCACGAGAACATTATTTCTGAGTATATAATCAGTTACACATTCTTTACGTACTCGATAAACCACAATTTTCAGATATGATGTTTTAGCATCGAAATGGTTCAAAGTTCAAAATTTAAATATATCGTTGAATACTTCTATGCCTACCATTGGTCAGTTTTTATGTGGCTGGTCTTGTCATAACGTGTTGCTGTATCTCACTAGTAAATTGATTTTAAATATCATTACTGAATCAGGTAATATTGTGTTTGAAACTTGCCTTGTGAGGGGAGAGTTTCAGTCTCTAGATCATATTGCTGTCCTAAAATAATTAAAGGGTTAACTATAACACTATTTCAGTGGTTGAAACATTTTGCAAAATATGTTCAGCTTTTCACATACAATAACTAATTCTGTATTTAAAACAAAATATCACAACATTTATTTGATTTGTGTCTGAATTAGTAAAGATATCATCGCCAGATTACATACCATGGTTATCAAGGTAAAACGGAAATATGCTGTGTTCGCAAATCTCGTCAAACCTATAAACATATTACGTCTGCTGTACCTTAATGGTTAACAACATATGCATGGCACAGGGATATGGGAATGCTTTATAGCCTAGCAATAAACGAGTTTGACTAGTTGAAATAAAACATATGTGCCTTGTATGTGTCCAACGTATGCAATGTGCACGTGCAAAGTATTGTGAACATATTACACACATTTTCAGTTTTACACCAAATTTTGAGTTTTCAGATTTTGTGTTAATTGCATGAAAAGATCCTCGTTGTCAACTCAGAAACCCATGTTGACAGGCAGGAATACATCTTAGCATGTTATAGTCATACATTCATAGATATACATTAGATATTTTTGTTAGTGTCACATTAAAACCAAATTGCGTTTTGAAAGTGTCTCAGTATATATATTAACAGTTTAACAGGTTATTGCATAACGTAATTTACTCTTAAATTCAGATCTTGACGAGTAAAAGTAACTAAAATTTATTTTAACTCTGGGCAGTTTAAAATAGCCTTCTTTTAGTATAGTGCAAAAAATATTTATACCATAGATATAATTGTGAAAATAACACATTAGAATAGGGAATTAGGACCCTGTTAAAATAACACCCGATATACACTCGATTAATGCCAAATATGTTTCATTGATTGGTTGATTCATCCATTCATTACAGTGGGTTTATAATATGATACTAATCAGATAAATCACATGTGCACTAATGTAGTGCAGAATATAATTCATATTATATAAAGTCCTGATTATTAATACATTCGCCATTTTGTTTTGGTTAATATCTGGTTACTCAGATATAAACGAGTGTGAGACTGGAACGTATCCATGTGACACCAATGCAGTTTGTGGAAATACAGATGGATCTTATACATGTACTTGCAAAGTTGGATTTTCCGGAGATGGACTCACCTGTAAAGGTAACTAAAATTGTGAATCTGCAAGTATGGAAACTGTAATCATGAACGGACTCATTTGCTCAATACAGTTATTAACCAAAATACAGAGTAGAATTGGCTCTAGGAATCTGAACAACAAA
This sequence comes from Gigantopelta aegis, assembly GCF_016097555.1. Classification (NCBI taxonomy): domain Eukaryota; kingdom Metazoa; phylum Mollusca; class Gastropoda; order Neomphalida; family Peltospiridae; genus Gigantopelta; species Gigantopelta aegis. Next base: position 40,022,338 of record NC_054704.1, on the reverse strand, counting down.
GCCGATATTAACAATTAAAGGGACATTCCTGAGTTTGCTGCATTGTAAGATGTTTCCGACTAATAAAATATTTCTACGATTAAACTTACATATTAAATATATTTTCTTGTTTAGAATATCAATATCTGTATATTCGGTGTGTTTCTGGTCGTCTTAATATTTGTAAGAAGCCCAAACTGGATGTTGTCTTCAAATGATTTCGTACGTACGAAAAAACAATATTTTAGGAAATAAAATGAAATTTAACCTAGTACAAATATTAGAACGATCAGAAACACGTTTAATATACAGCCACTAATATTGTATGCAGAAAAATATATCTGATATGTAATTACAATCGTTAAAACGTCTCTTTTAGTCGATAACATCTTAAAAAGTGCAGCAAACTCAGGAATGTCCCTTTAAGAGGTAATGCGTTGCACATGCGAGTCTAGCAGCACCTAATATATTCCGTTAAAACACATCGGCTAGTGGGTGTCAAACCAAGGTAAAAATACATCAATGATGTGATGATCAACAGCAGTATAAAAATTCAAGAGTTAAACTAAAAAACAGTGTAAAGAGCTGTGCTAAAAATACAAATATTATATGTTAAAGGTGCAGACCCTAGTTTTAACTCGTAAAAATGGACACAGGTTTAATTAATCTACAAACCTGTAACACACTTGGATAAAGTTACAATAGAGTGAAATAAGAGTCTGTGACGTTAAAACAGGAAAATATCATTAAAAATAGACAAAAATTCGAATCAATAACCGCTACTTCTTAGACGCACGAGCGTTTCCAAAAATAAAAATGCATTTGGTAATATTAGAAACAACAGGATGACCAGAAACACTTCGGTTCTACGGAAATGGATACTCTAAACAATAAAATATAAGTAATGTTTGATTTCAGTGATCAGAAACGGCTTTAATAGTAAAACATATGTTATAGTATTTAAAACTAGGGTCTGTCCCTTTAAAATATCTCCTACCGAACATATCTTTTCTCGTTTGCTTGAAAAACGGAATAGAGGCGAAGAAATAAACAAACATATAGTTTAAAAATAATAATATATGAAGAGCCTAACTTAATCATAAGATTATAACGATAATAATAATAATAATAATAATAATAATAATAATAATAATAAGTAGTAGTAGTAGTGGTAGTAGTAATAGTAGTAGTAGCAGTAATAATAATATAATTGTAATAATGACGATAATGATGGTGATGTTTTGTGTTATTCATTCTGTGTTGTTGTTACAGCATGTGAGTCTAACATCAAGTATGGTCCTAACTGCATCAAGCCTTGTTCAGATCGGAGCTGTGCTACAACTAGCTCCACCTGTAATGCAAAAACTGGAGCTTGTAATGGAGGATGTAAACAGGGGTGGCGAGAAGTGGACTGTACCCAAGGTATAACATGAACATTACCATGACTTGGACATTAATATCAGATAAAAAATACATTTATATTTAAAACCATATGTAGGCGTCCAGTGAATAAATTTCCAAACACGTCTATCTGACTCAAGCTACACACAAAGAGAGGAAGTGACGTATTTTTAGATGACTAATTTTATTAGGTGTTACGCTTTACCACATATAATTATTTAATATATACTATACACTGGAACTGATCCTAACACAAAACTATCTCAAAATTATTATTAACTCAGATTGTTTTATAATAAAGAATCTTAGTTTTAAAGCTTCTCAACAAACCCAGGCCAGCGTTATTATCAAGAAAGTCACTTGCAATCAACCACAATCAACACACATTTTATTCCAAGTTATGCAGAATAGGGTAAATATTCCGTTGTTTAATTTGTAGAAATGTGTTTTTGTTTTTTTTAACAAAGCTACCTGTGTTTCTGTATGTGTTTGCATATGTACTATTATCCTGTTCAATTATTTAGACCCAAAGTTTTTTGCAAATGTTACGTTTATGTCCTATTCGATATTTGTTTTCTTTGCATTTACATGAAAACAAACCCAAACCCCGACAGGTTTTATATACAAATCATCATATAAAATGCACGAAGTTGACTTAATTCCACTTTTTAAAAATCTCTGTGTCTTTTGAATGCACGTTATTTCTCCTATAAATAAGTACGGTCATTTGCATATCAAAAGCATCATTCTATAGTGCGTTTCAAACTAATGTTCGGTTCTATCGTCCTATCCGCACAAATCGTAGTATGACCTATATTTAAGAAAATATCTGTAAACATGAAGCAGGCGCGGATTCAGGTGGGGAGTTCAAGTGACAAAACCTCAGTTTAAAAAAAAAATATGTATCAAATATTATCATTATATTGTGGAATACACAAGCGCGCGCGCTGAAGGGAGAGAGAGAGAGAGAGAGAGAGAGAGAGAGAGAGAGAGAGAGAGAGAGAGAGAGAGAGAGAGAGAGAGAGAGAGAGAGAGATATACGTCATTTATGTAACGACGCACTCAACATATTTTAATCTATGGTTATATGGTTATAGGGAGAGAGAGAGAGAGAAGAATATGGTATGCATGCGATTGGTGGAGGTGGGACCCTCTGCACAACCCCAACCCCACTTAAGGCTTCTTTTGTATATGGAGCGGAACGTAGCTCAGAGGTAAAGCGTTCGCTCATGGTAGGTCGACTGATCGATCCCACATGGTGGACCCATTGGGTTGTGTCTAGTTCCAGCCTGTGCACCACAACTGATGTATAAAGGCTGTGGTATGTGCTATCCTGTCTGTGGGATGGTGCATATAAAACGTCCCTTATTGCTTATCAAAATTGCTTATCGGAAACAGTGGCCCATGTGGCGGTAGCGAGTTTCTTTCTCACTGTCATAATGCTCCTTAACCGTTTTGTCTGACGCCACATAAACGTATATCAAATGCGTTGAGTGTGTCGTTAAATAAGCATTTCTCTCGAATGTATGTGTAGTCTATATGCATTTCTAGTCGATTTGTTTATAGGTTGTTAGGTTGTTTGATAGTGAATGATATGGAAATAAATAGTTTTTGGTGTTAAAGAGTTCATGCATACATTAAAGTAATACTCCTGATGGGTATGGAGAAATAACTTAATCAGTCGACGAACTCATTTCTTCATCACTATCTTCGTTAAGGGGGACTATCACAGGGGGTATTTTATTTCTTATAAAACTATTTTGTTTTCTAAAATCTTCTTCGATCTTTATTACATGTTTAACTGCGTCAGAGAAGTGTGTAGGTGTGACAGAGTTCAATGCATGTGTAAGTTCTCTCCGCACCGTGGTCATTTTACCATCATTATGACGAGCTATGTGCCCTTTGACTTGACTCCAGATCAGTTCTATCGGATTGAGTTCAGAATGTCTTGGCGGCAGTCTTAGACACAAGTGTCCATGGCGTTCAGCAATATCATCAGTAACAAATTGCTTTGCACATTTGTTACTTTTCACAAGTTCATAAAGAACTGGCTTTGTCATGTTACTCTCAAAAGGTATATTTTTGTTTCGTAGCCACGACTGAATTTCTTCCTTTTTAGCGTTTAGTGCAGGACATCGTGTAATCTCAGTTAATTTGTTGTGGTAGCTTGCGTTATCCATGACGATAACAGAAGGTTCTGGTAGAGAAGGCATAAGTTGTTCTTCAAACCATTTGATGAAATTTTCATGATTCATCTCACCATGATAGTCTCCGTCTGGGTTTTTTAGCCTCAAAGATCAATTCACAGCCATCTATCAATCCATATTTATCACAGCCAGCATGACAAATAATAAGTATTTTTCCCTTCCCAGTCACCGAACAGAGTTTAGGAACTCGATCAACAGCGTCTGATTTCGGCAGGTGATTGGCGGTACTTGTGCCCGGGTGGATATCTGTCCAGTGGTGGGATGTTGTGTGGTTGACATTCACCCAGGTCTCATCTTGATACACTATTAAATACCCCTGTTCTCGTAAACTGGATATTTCATGGAGATAGGACAGTCTCCTGTCTGATATATTGGCGTCCTCAAAAATCACTTTTCCGGTTGTAGACATATGTTGGTATTTAAAATCGAGGTCATGAAGTGTTCTTCGTAAAGTTGATATGGATATGTTGATTCCACATTCCTCCCTTAAAGCCACGTTAATCTTATGTAATGTAGGTAATTCGCCCTCTCTATAAAATCTGTATACTCGTCGTCTAATAACATCTTTATCAAATAAATCGATGAGTTTTCGGTCGCGTTTTTTAACAGTGATTTCTGTGCTTGGATTCGTAGAGCTTAGATTTTTCACAGTTCTTTTTACTGTTGAAACCGAAACTTTAAGTGCAGCGGCAACTCGATCGACAATTCGATAAGAAGCATACCTAGGTCTAACGCGCTGATATTCATCTTCAAAATAATCGAAAACGTTCTTAATACACGATTTTACATCAACTGAAGTGTTTTTCGATTTACCCATATTTTTCCTCAAATAACAATAACAAGAATGTCGACTAATACATTTTCAATGAATTTATATACCCTACCTAACTTGTATTTTACGTGGTTTACACATTGCTACAATAGCACGTGCAGTCATAGATCGAAATAATGATGTTATTGACCAAGCAATGCTATCGTATTTTGAACATTCAGGGCTGTGTCTGCAGGATGAAAAAGTGGTTGAACCCATACGAGTCCGAACAATAGACCTTTGGTTTTTCGCATTACAAATGTAATACCCAACCCCCAAACCCCAGCCCCTAGCACCACCCTAAATACTATATATATATATATATATATATATATATATATATATATATATATATATATATATATATATATAATATATATATACACATACGTATGAGTTCCCAATTTAGAGGCAAATTAAATAACATTTTTATTATTATTTGATGTTGGTGGCCTTTGACATTTTATTCCCCCCCCCCGGTCTTCTGGGTCCGGCCCTGCATTAAATTTATTTATAAATTTGGAAAGCACATTCCTGCGGTGTGTGAGGAGATTTGTGTTTATTACTGTGCTACACCTCAGTGGTGTTAGGTTAGGTATGGTATGCTAATATATAATTGATATAATAAAACAAAAATACATAATACATTAGCTAAATTTATTAAATATAATGCACCTACAAGAAAGGGTTACATGTTCTGTTTGTTTACATCTATGTTTAACGGAAAGATTAGACAATGCTGTTACACACTGCAAAACAATAATAACCTTGATTTAGTGAAACAAGCTATAATGGCCTTCACGTAGCCTCAGATCCCAATGTTTTGATATGCAAATGACCTTAGTTATTTATAGGAGAAATAACGTGCATTCAAAAGACACAGAGATTTTTAAAAGGTGGAATTAAGTCAACTTCGTGCATTTTATATGATGATTTGTATATAAAACCTGTCGGGGTTTGGGTTTGTTTTCATGTAAATGCAAAGAAAACAAATATCGAATAGGACATAAACGTAACATTTGCAAAAAAAGTATGTGTATGTATGCATGTATGTACATGTATATGTATGTATGTATGTAAACATTTTCATTTGTCTGATATTAATGTGTGTGTGTGTGTGTGTGTTTGTGTGTGTGTGTGTGCGCGCGCGTGCGTGCATGCATACATGTATGCATTCACGTATGTATGTATATGTGTGTGTGTGCGTGCGTGCGTGCATGTATATAGTGTATGTATGTCGGATTTGACTAGGACATACATAGGGCGGGATTTATCCCGGTGGTAAAACGCTCGCCTGAGGCGCAGTAGGTCTAGGATCGATCCCCGTCGGTGGGCACTTTGGACTATTTCTCGTTCCAGCAAGTGCATCAACACTGATATATCAAAGTACGTTGTATGTGATATCCTATCTCTGGGATGGTACATATAACATCCCTTGCTACTTGTAGCGGGTTTCCTCTCAAAGAACCGGCCTCGGTGACGTAGTGGTAAGGCCATCGGTCTTCAGCCTGGTAGGTACTGGGTTCGGATCCCAGTCGAGGCATGGGACTTTTAATCCAGATACCGACTCCGAACCCCGAATAAGTGCTCCGCAAGGCTCAATGGGTAGGTGTAAACCACTTGCACCGACCAGTGATCCATAACTGGTTCAACAAAGGCCATGGTTTGTGCTATTCTGCCTGTGGGAAGCGCAAATAAAAGATCCCTTGCTACTAATCGGAAAGAGTAGCCCATGTAGTGGCGACAGCGGGTTTCCTCTCAAAATCTGTGTGGTCCTTAACCATATGTCTGACGCCATATAACCGTAAATAAAATGTGTTGAGTTCGTCGTTAAATAAAATATTTCTTTCTTTCTTTTTTCTTTCCTCTCAAAGACTAGTTACCAAATGTTTAACATCCAATAGCCAATGATCAATAAATAAATGTGCACTAGCGATGTCGTCGAACAAAACAACTTTAACTTGTTTTAATATATGCATACATATTAACGCACGGACACGGACACGATAATTAAAGTCATTTTTGGCCTCGTAAATTGTATCTTGCTGTGACTCGAACTTTCTGCACTGAATCGCCCGCAGTTCCATGCACTGAAACATTCTGAATTTGGTTTTTTTTAATTAACCGAAGATATACGTGGCCGACCCTTAATGTACATGAACTTGTGGGAAAACCTTATAGTGACAAGTATGTGTAGATGTATCAATATCTATAATTTGTTTTGTATGTATGTATGTATGTATGTATGTATGTATGAAGGTATTTGCATGTGTATGTGTTTGTATATATAAGTGTACGTGTATGTTTATATGCATACTTACATATACACGCACGTGTACTGTACATGTGTATATGCATGTATGCACGTTGCAATACAATTCACAGGTGTTAGGCACATCTTGGTGAAACCATTGACGTTAAGGTTGACAGGTATTGGGTTCCCATCCTTGTAGCGGACTCACTCCATGTGCGAACACGTGTAAGATGATCACACCAATTTGTCTCTCATTCACTACCAAATAACCATTAATACTGTCATGGACAGACAACCCAGATAGATGAATAGTGTGCACAAGATATGTTTTATCTTAATACACGTCAACCTAGTTTGTAGAGACACACACTTAACGATGTGATATCAATAATCAAACCATTTATCATTACACTTAGATATCAACGAGTGTACGGAACAGAATCCATGTAGTCTGAACGCAAACTGCACCAACACAGCTGGATCTTATACATGCACTTGCCAAACTGGATATTCTGGAGATGGACACAATTGTACAGGTAATGAAACCACGTTAGCTTAAAATATAGCAGTGTTACGTAGTAGTGTTACATCAAATACAGGACCGGCCTCGGTGGCGTCGTGGTTACTCCATCTGTATACAGGCTGGAAGGTACTGGGTTCGGATCCCAGTCGAGGCATGGGATTTTTAATCGAGATACCAACTCCAAACCCTGAGTGAGTGCTCCGCAAGGCTCAATGAGTAGGTGTAAAACCACTCGCACCGACCAGTGATCCATAACTGATTCAACAAAGGCCATGGTTTGTGCAATCCTGCCTGTGGGAAGCGCAAATAAAAGATCCCTTGCTGCCTGTCGTAAAAGAGTAGCCTATGTGGCGACAGCGGGTTTCCTCTAAAAAAACAGTGTCAGAATGACCATATGTTTGACGTCCAATAGCCGATGATAAGATAAAAAATCAATGTGCTCTAGTAGCGTCGTTGAATAAAACAAACTTACTTTTTACATCAAAGACATGTTTTATCTTAATACTCGTCAAAATAGTTTGAAAAGATACACATTTAACGATGATTTGTCAAGTGATATCAATAATCAAACCATTTATCATTAAACTCAGATATCAACGAGTGTGAACAGAATCCATGTGGTCTGAATGGAAACTGCACCAACACAGATGGATCATATACATGCACTTGCCAAACTGGATATTCTGGAGATGGACAAAATTGTACAGGTAATTAATATTGATTAAAATAGATGTATTTCAAAATAAATACATCCACAAATACATGTTTTAATACACTTCATAAATAAGTACGCTCTGATTGACAACCATTCCATTTTAGTTTGTTTAAGATACCACAACATGATAATACTTTTGTTACTTTGAAACTTGCACATGGACACTCTCTGGCATCTACAATAGCACATGGACACTCTCTGGCATCTACAATAGCACATGGACACTCTCTGGCATCTACAATAGCACATGGACACTCTCTGGCATCTACAATAGCATATGGACACTCTCTGGCATCTACAATAGCACATGGACACTCTCTGGCATCTACAATAGCACATGAACACTCTCTGGCATCTACAATAGCTGTTGTGTTATGCTGTCCTGAGTATTACGTTTAATATATAGTACGTTCGCTCGTGTTGACCTTTTGTCTAGTTTAAAAATGAGTTCACTGTTTGAGAGAGAAAACAATTCCCTTTGATTGAAAGACACTATATTGTATGCTTGAACGTTATATTATAATGTCTATGTTTGATCTTTGTTAAATCCTAACATGCCTATGATAAATTTAATTAAAGATGTGGATGAGTGTCTTGAACAGAAACCATGTGATACGAATGCTTCCTGCAGCAACACAGACGGATCATATACATGCGATTGCCGTAGTGGATTTTCTGGAGATGGAACAACTTGTACAGGTAATTGAAAACTTTGATATTGTCGTCTTGGCTTGAAGTGTTCTGTATTTAATATTTAACTGAACTATTGATACCGTTTGTAAGTAAGTTTATGGCTAGAATAGTCCGATATATATGAATTGAGTAATCGTTAAACAATAGAGTATTGCACGTTACTTAACATAATCACGATGTGCTATATGACCGTTCTGTCATATGCCGCCATAACTGTAATTTTTAATGACACAATTTGAACAGCAAATTCATTGCCATAATAAAAATCAAATATATTCGCACAAAGCAGAGTCAAAGGGATATGTTGATAAGGTCTTGATGCTACCACGAAGCGCTGTAATGTATTGTCTATATGTAGACCAACCATCCACAAGAAAACATAAATACATGTGCAAAACGATGAAGACATTGTAATCCGTCTCTCTCTCTCTCTCTCTCTCTCTCTCTCTCTCTCTCTCTCTCTCTCTCTCTCTCTCTCTCTCTCTCTCTCCGTTTCGTGCGGAGTAGTAGTTATCACGAACATTAAAGACGCAATAGTAAAAGAACAAGAATTTTGCCAAATTAAATGTCTTGCCTACTATAACATTATATGATGTCACCCATAGATGTTTATGTCAATGTTTGTTAATAATAATGTTTTGAAGGGTTTGTTTTTAAGAATGTTTCGACATGTATTGAGCAGAACATTCATAGATACATCTACAACCCATGTTTCATTGATCTAGGTCATGTAGTTTGTAAGAAATGGACCTAAACGTGAAGAATTAATTAAAGTCTTAAGTATTTTTATTAAAAACGTTAAATATCAACATAAAGTTGGCACTGTCACCTCCTCCGTTGGAAAAAGTAATACCTATACTTCGTCTTTTGAGATAAGACACTAACCAGTCAACTACCTTGATATAACATCCAATCCTGCTGTCTTCTTCTAAGCAGTGCTTAACACAGCTATGTAATAGCTAAGTATTTTTAAAACATTGTACCACGCTTGGGTTGTTTTCCAAATGACACAATTTGCAGTACATCTGTATAACCACACACTTTTTAAACCCCACCTCACACTGAACCCAACGTCCTTATCGCGTCATACAACATCCCTTATTGTGGAATGTCTTAGGGGAATTAGCGTGACTTACTGGCCTGAAGTACAACATTTGACACAGTTGTAATGTAGGACAATACACATTTGTTTAGAGGTCAAGGTCAGATCACGGTAAAAGGTCACGTTTGGACAATATACAGAAAAGCTATTTCAAATAATACTTTAGTTACATCAGACATATATTTAGGTTTAAAATGCGACTCCCCCAATTTAAATGTCATGGTCAAATTAAAATTGTATTCAAGAAATGCAGAAAAGAACGCTAAATATCGCACAATTAAACCAGTACTTTGATTGCAAAACTCTCGAAAAAAAAAATCGTTTTGTTTGCATCTTTGAAATTGTAGGATTCGGAGAATACAAATTTGGCGCCAATTAACAGTTTGAAATATTCAAGATGGCGTCGATGATTTTTGTCAAAACAGAACTGGCAATATTTTAACATCATTTAAATTCAAGATGGCCACCACAATATCAGCCAGAACAATAAAATTGTAATGTATCGTACTATACATTAACTAGGGCAAGATTTTGATGTTAGTGATAACGTCTTAAGTGTCAAGGAAAGCATCATTTAAATCCAAGAACACCAAAAAATTACTATATCTTACATTCTGCTTTAATAAATAAATATGTTTCACTTTAAATACAAGACATTCAATTTTCGCATTTTGTGGCATTAGAAAACCAGGATGACCTTAAACATTTCGGTTGTATGGAAATGAATAATCTAAACAACAAAATATAAGTAATGGTTGATTTATCTATCATAACATTTAATAGTGAAAAATATGCCATAATGTTTAAAAACTAGGGTCTGTCCCTTTAACAATACTATTTATTAGGCCGCCCGTCTTCATCATATGGGGTCCACCCATCTACAAGTAATGTCGCATCATATAGACCATGTCCGTAGTCTGATAAATAAGCAATGATTGATGTTTCGTTAAGAACTGTCAAATCAAGTCTGTATCATTCCCTTGCTCTGTCTCTTGATAATGAGTATGCATTTCATTCAGACAGACAAATGATCACACCAACAATGTAATTCGACCAACATCAAGTCTGTTCACAATAACATTGCAGTTATTACTACATGCATCAGGTTATATATATAATATTGTCTAACAAAAGGGTTGCTTCTCCAAAAAGTTTTCAGTTTTGAAAATACACAGCCAGTGGCCTAGCAATGTACACAGATTTTTAAAAAACGTCACTTTGAACACGCACAATGTTAACGTAGTTTGGTTACGTCTGCATCGAATCAGTTGTATGATTTCAGAGAGTGCCATAACCCAGAGTCTGTACCATCTGCATGAGGCAACAAATTCGTTATTTTGTCGGGTGATTTATCCACACCAGTATTTAAATTTAAAAAGTTAACAACTTTAAATTATTTTGTCACAATTTTTATAATTATTGCTTTTGAGACCCTTAATATCATAGCAGCAATATCACATCCTGAACGAACACAAGTCAGAAAATGAGATGCACTCGTTTAATTTCCTTTGTTGTAACCCATTGTTCATTGCAGTTCTCTGAAATCATGCAACTAATTGATCGTCGCTTTTCAACAACAACAAAATTCCTTTCTGAATACAAAGTATGGATGTTAACAGTTCAGATACCGTGTAGTTTTCTGTAGTTGTGTTCAGCAGTAATAATCAGTCGTATACTGTGTTATGAGGATGAAGGTGAAGAAGCGAAAAGAACAATTGTACGTAGCGAACTGCAAGATTCAGTGTCCTGCTACCTGACTAAATGTTTATTTGGGCGACCATCTTGGATTCAAATGATGGTGCTAGTCCTAGTTAGCAACAGGTTATTATAAATTAAATGTCCAAACACGTTTAGGCTTAAAGGGACATTCTTGAGTTTGCTGCACTTTTAAAGATGTTATCGACTAAAATAGACTTTTTAACGATTGTAATTACGTATCAAATATATTTTTCTGCATTAAATATTAGAGGCTGTATATTAAACGTGCTTCTGATTGTTATATGTTGTACTAGGTTATATTTCCTAAAAAATACGAAATTATTTGAAGACCAAATCCAGTTTGGGCTTCTTAGAAATATTAAGACGACCAGAAACAAATTGAATATACAAACACTGATATTTTAAACAAGAAAATATATTTAATATGTAAGTTTAATCGTACACATATTTTATTACTCGGAAACATCTTACAATGCAGCAAATGTATTTTGTTTTGGCAACCAATGTCATATAATTTCAATTTGACCTTGACCTTGGAATGACCTTGACTTCTAAAAGTGGGCAGTCCCATTTCAGATATTCTTTATGATATTAAAGTTTAATTGTGGCCAGTTTAGTGCTTTAAAAATGCTTTTCCTGACATTGTCTAAATTTAACTTTTGACATTGTCTTGGCTTGACCTCTAAATTGGGTAGCCCCCTCTCAAAACAATTGTATGGTCCTAACGAATAACTGTGCCAAATTGGGCGCTTTGGACCAATTAGGGGTACTTTTAGGGGCGTGGCATAAGTTAGTTCCGTGTAATAGCCCAAAATATACCCCCTCCAAACTATACCCGGGGTATAAACTGGACTAACCCAAAATATACCCCGGGGTATAAAACAGGCTAGTCCAGAATACACCTCAGTTGCTTTTCTTTTAAAGTGTTTTATTTATTTTGTATACAGGTTAGTAATAAAAAATGAGGGTTAGGATTAGGGTTAGGGGTATAAAACAGGCTAGCCCACTTTAACCCCGGGTATAGTTTGGCGGGGGGTATATTTTGGGCTGTTACACCGGCATAAACATACTTATAGTAAGCATTGTATTTGCACTTTCGATGTTTTGAATGACAACAGAGAGTCGAGAGTATCGGCTGTATGTCAAAACATCAAATGTGTGCAAATAATCATGTATACTACTCGTAAGTTTATTCGATAATTTTAACACATGTTTTACGTGACCGAACCAAACACCGGCCCCACCCCTCCCCCCCCTAAAAAAAAAAAAAAGAAGAAAAAAAAGAAAGAAGAAAAAACCCGAAAAAAAAACAAAAAACAAAAAACAAAAAACGAAAATGACAACCACAACAAAACCCAACAGAAAATAAGAAGGCAGATATATACCATCACTGTAAAATTATTATTATTTCTTCCAGCATGTAAAGACAATGTTAGATACGGTCTTAACTGCAGGATGTTATGTAATGATCGCAAATGTTCGTCTAGAAATTCATCCTGCAACTCGTCGACTGGTACCTGTGATAACGGATGTCAAGTAGGATGGAATGGATCTGAGTGTACACACGGTATGTGTTTGTATGCCATAAATATTGTTTGTAAATGGAAAACAATAAAACAATTCTGACAACTACAAGTAGTGTTAGACATTACAAAGAGTAGGAAGAACGAAAGAAAATTGACAGCCATATTGGCATGTTTGAAAATATACCGGCCTCGGTGTCGTCGTGGTTAGGCCATAAAATATTACACAAACATAGAACAATTCATACCATCAGGAAAAGAATACCAGTTCACAAGCATATGGGATAATTTACAACTGTAATCATTTAAAGGCGTTTTCCTCCTTTTTTAAACCAATTCGTCTACGTCAAATAGTATAAGTACTCTATTCTTACACCTTTGAAACACCCATATGATCATTTGGAAAGCAACTATTATTTCTTCCTCTATATACCGGCCTCGGTGGCGTCGTGGTTAGGCCATCGGTCTACAGGCTGGTAGGTACTGGGTTCGGATCCCAGTCGAGGCATGGGAGTTTTAATCCAGATACCGACTCCAAACCCTGAGTGAGTGCTCCGCAAGTCTCAGTGGGTAGGTGTAAACCACTTACACCGACCAGTGATCCATAACTGGTTCAACAAAAGCCATGGTTTGTGCTATCCTGCCTGTGGGAAGCGCAAATAAACGAACCCTTGCTGCCTGTCGTAAAAGAGTAGCCTATGTGGCGACAGCGGGTTTCCTGTATAAAACAGAGTCAGAATGAGCATATATTTGACGTCCAATGGCCGATGATAAGATAAAAAAATCAATGTGCTCTAGTGGCGTCGTTAAATAAAACAAACTTTACTTTGGTTGAAAATATGTTGCTTTTCCTTTTTAAATTGACGTGAAATTTATTTATGATAGTCAGATTGACGAAAGTCTCTGTTAGCGTAGTTTAACAATTTTAATGTAAAAAAGAAAGAGAAAGAAAAAAAAAGAGGAAACAAACAAAACAACAATCAAACACCAACAACAACCAAAACATGTAAGCATAATTTATCTGATACTACATATTATGTTACTTTCCAGTAACCTTTTTAAAAAGTCATCACATTAATAGAAATATATAAGCATATACTAAAATACTAGTTGATGAAATGTAATCATATCAAGATTCAGTGTGTGAAACATTAACAAAAACACCGTAAGTGCATTCATATACTTTCATCATCATTATACGTGACTTAAAATATAAAATGTATACCAAAAATATATAGTCCTTATGCCAATGAATTTCAGATGTAAACGAGTGTACTGAACAGAATCCATGTGACATGAAAGCGAATTGTAACAACACAGACGGGTCATATACATGTGTTTGTCACAATGGATATTCTGGAGATGGAAAAACCTGTACAGGTAACATTCTTGTATGGCCTAGCATCGAGTAATGTTTTTAAAACTAAATATTTATTTCATGAATTGCCACATTTACAGATCACACTATATATCCATGTGGCTTTGATCTTCAGTGAGTTAACAATTACATGGAGATATAATATTTATTCTGTAACTTACTCATAATATCCATGCCATAAACCCATTTGATATTTCGATGTATTAATTCTGCTGTCAGTTGCTCATTTGTTGACAAGCCAACAAGACATTTTTACACGTCTTAATTATATTTAGTTAAAGTGTGTGACATCAAAGTGCATTTGTGCCAATCGTCATGACGTCATAGTACAGATGAATGCGACTTTAGACTGCGATTTACTAAATGTCGAATTAAACTGTTATTTTATAAGTATTATAAGATAAATGAAATTCGATACTCGTGTATGTATACTACCAACAAATATCGGCAGAACCTCGAAAACTACCAATTAACTTGGACTCGGTTACTATTTTCCATACTAGAAACATATGGCGGCCAGATTTAGCTCACTTGGCCTGACGTGTTTATGTCGCAGGATCAAGCAACATCGATGGTTCCATTCAGCTGATTGGGTTTTGTCTCGTTCCAAACACATCGGCCTCGGTGGCGTCGTGGCCATCGGTCTAGAGGCTGGTAGGTACTGGGTTCGGATCCCAGTCGAGGCATGGGATTTGTAATCCAGATACCGACTCCAAACCCTGAGTGAGTGCTCCGCAAGGATCAATGGGTAGGTGTAAACCACTTGCACCGACCAGTGATCCATAACTGGTTCAACAAAGGCCATGGTTTGTGCTATCCTGCCTGTGGGAAGCGCAAATAAAAGATCCCTTGCAGCCTGTCGTAAAAGAGTAGCCTATGTGGCGACAGCGGGTTCCTCTATAAAACCGTGTCAGAATTACCATATGTTTGACGTCCAATAGCCGATGATAAGATAAAAATAAAATCAATGTGCTCTAGTGGCGTCGTTAAATAAAACAAACTTTACATTGTTTGAAAATATGTTTCTTTTCCTTTTTAAATTGACGTGAAACCACAATATATAGCCGAGTTGATATAAAAAAACAAAACCCAACAACAACAATACCAAAACAAAACAAAAAGCAACAAAGAAACAAAAACATGAACAAAGCCCCACAAACAACAACGAAACAAACAAGCAAACAAAATAATAATAATAAACTCCAGTCACGGCGGAAGCAAGTAGACATTGGTGTGTGTGTGTGTGTGTGTGTGTGTGTGTGTGTGTGTGTATCTGTGTGTGTGTGTGTGTGTGTGTGTGTGTGTGTGTGTGTGACCAAGATCAAGGGCGCAAAGCAAAGTTTCTAAGGGGGTTCGGGGGTAAAACTTTGAAAACAATATGTCCTGACATGCAATTTCCTGCATTCTACAGGTTAAATTCATCTCAGCCTTAAGATTCACTACCCATGCTCCGCCGTCTCTGAACTTAAAAAAAACACCACTAAAATTGTTTCAGAATGTGTATATGAATATCGGAAATATTGAATTAGTAATTATTAACATGCTAAACTCTGTGGAATTCTACTCTGTCCTAGACCGTTGTGTGTATAAATGATTAATGCACAGGTGTATACGATATACACATAACTCAATGATTATACAAGTTAAAAGAGTACTAAGATTGGTAGTGTATAAAATTTATTTCATTTACACAAGCAACATACGTGTGTTTGTTTCGTTTGGTTTTGTTTGTTTGCAAAATAATTACGTACTCTGATTATGAACATTTTGCAGCCTTCTTCCTGTTTTTAAAACGAGCTATAATAAAGTGAAATTTATTTATGATAGTCAGATTGACGAAAGTCTCTGTTAGCGTAGTTTAACAATTTTAATGTAAAAAAAAGAGAAAGAAAAAAAAGAAGAAACAAACAAAACAACAATCAAACACCAACAACAACAACAACAACCAAAACATGTAAGCATAATTTATCTGATACTACATATTATGTTACTTTCCAGAAACCTTTTTAAAAAGTCATCACATTAATAGAAACATATATGCATATACTAAAATACTATTTGATGAAATGTAATCATATCAAGATTCAGTGTGTGAAACATTAACAAAAACACGGTAAGTGCATTTATATTCTTTCATCATCATTATACGTGACTCATAAAATATGAAATGTATACTACTACGAGTATACCAAAAATATATAGTCCTAATGCCAATACATTAATTTATTTTTGCATTCAGATGTAAACGAGTGTACTGAACAGAATCCATGTGACATGAAAGCGAATTGTAACAACACAGACGGGTCATATACATGTGTTTGTCACAATGGATATTCTGGAGATGGAAAAACCTGTACAGGTAACATCGTTGTTTGGCCTAGCATCGATTAACTTTCTTAAAACTAAATATTTATTTCATGAATTGCCACATTTACAGATCACACTATATATCCATGTGGCTTTGGTCTTCAGTGAGTTAACAATTACATGCAGATATGATATTTATCCTGTAACTTACTCATAATATCCATGCCATAAACCCATTTGATATTTCGATGTATTAATTCTGCTGTCAGTTGCTCATTTGTTGACAAGCCAACAAGACATTTTTACACGTCTTAATTATATTTAGTTAAAGTGTGTGACATCAAAGTGCATTTGTGCCAATCGTCATGACGTCATAGTGCAGATGAATGCGACTTTAGACTGCGATTTACTAAATGTCGAATTAAACTCTCATTTTATAAGTATTATTAGGTAAATGAAATTCGATACTCGTGTATGTATACTACCAACAAATATCGGCAGAACCTCGAAAACTACCAATTAACTTGGACTCGGTTACTATTTTCCATACTAGAAACATATGGCGGCCAGATTTAGCTCACTTGGCCTGACGTCTTTACGTCGCAGGATCAAGCAACATCGATGGTTCCATTCAACAGATTGGGTTTTGTCTCGTTCCAAACACATCGGCCTCGGTGGCGTCATGGCCATCGGTCTAGAGGCTGGTAGGTACTGGGTTCGGATCCCAGTCGAGGCATGGGATTTTAAATCCAGATACCGACTCCAAACCCTGAGTGAGTGCTCTGCAAGGATCAATGGGTAGGTGTAAACCACTTGCACCGACCAGTGATCCATAACTGGTTCAACAAAGGCCATGGTTTGTGCTATCCTGCCTGTGGGAAGCGCAAATAAAAGATCCCTTGCTGCCTGTCGTAAAAGAGTAGCCTATGTGGCGACAGCGGGTTCCTCTATAAAACCGTGTCAGAATTACCATATGTTTGACGTCCAATAGCCGATGATAAGATAAAAATAAAATCAATGTGCTCTAGTGGCGTCGTTAAATAAAACAAACTTTACTTTGTTTGAAAATATGTTGCTTTTCCTTTTAAATTGACGTGAAACCACAATATATAGCCGAGTTGATATAAAAAAACAAAACCCAACAACAACAATACCAAAACAAAACAAAAAACAACAAAGAAACAAAAACATGAACAAAGCCCCACAAACAACAACGAAACAAACAAGCAAACAAAATAATAATAATAAACTCCAGTCACGGCGGAAGCAAGTAGACATTGGTGTGTGTGTGTGTGTGTGTGTGTATATCTGTGTGTGTGTGTGTGTGTGTGTGTGTGTGTGTGTGTGACCAAGATCAAGGGCGCAAAGCAAAGTTTCTAAGGGGGTTCGGGGGTAAAACTTTGAAAACAATATGTCCTGACATGCAATTTCCTGCATTCTACAGGTTAAATTCATCTCAGCCTTAAGATTCACTACCCATGCTCCGCCGTCTCTGAACTTAAAAAAAACACCACTAAAATTGTTTCAGAATGTGTATATGAATATCGGAAATATTGAATCAGTAATTATTAACATGCTAAACTCTATGGAATTCTACTCTGTCCTAGACCATTGTGTGTATAAATGATTAATGCACAGCTGTATACGATATACACATAACTCAATGATTATACAAGTTAAAAGAGTACTAAGATTGGTAGTGTATAAAATTTATTTCATTTACACAAGCAACATACGTGTGTTTGTTTCGTTTGGTTTTGTTTGTTTGCAAAATAATTACGTACTCTGATTATGAACATTTTGTAGCCTTCTTCCTGTTTTTAAAACGAACTATAATAAAGTGAAATTTATTTATGATAGTCAGACTGACGAAAATCTCTGTTAGCGTAGTTTAACAATTTTAATGTAAAAAGAGAGAGAGAGAGAGAGAGAGAGAGAGAGAGAGAGAAAACAACCCAAAAATAAACAAACAAAACAACAATCAAACACCAACAACATAACCAAAACATATAAACATAATTTGTCAGAAACCGTTTCAAAAAGTCATCACATTAATAGAAATATATAAGCATATACTAAAATACTGGTTGATGAAATGTAATCATAATATCAAGGTTCAGTGTGTGAAACATTAACAAAAACGCCGTAAGCGCATTCATATACTTTGATCATCATTATACGTGACTCTTAAAATATGAAATGTATACCAAAAATATACAGTCCTTATGCCAATAAATTAGTTTTTGCATTCAGATGTAAACGAGTGTACTGAACAGAATCCATGTGACCTGAAAGCGGAGTGTAGAAACACTGACGGGTCATATACATGTGTTTGTCACAGTGGATATTCTGGAGATGGAAAAACCTGTACAGGTAACATCCTTGTATGGCCTAGCATCGATTAACGTTTTTAAAACTAAATATTTATTTCATGAATTGCCACATTTAAAGATCACACTATATATCCATGTGGCTTTGGTCTTCAGTGAGTTAACAATTACATGGAAATATAATATTTATCCTATAAGTTACGGTACTCATAATATCCATGCCATAAACCCATTTGAAATGTCGATGTATTAACTCTGCTGTCAGTTGTTCATTTGTTGACAAGCCAACAATACATTTACACATCTTAATTATATTTAGTTAAAATGTGTGACATCAAAGTGCATTTGTGCCAATCGTCATGACGTCATAGTACAGATGAATGCGACTTTAGACTGCGATTTACTAAATGTCGAATTAAACTGTTATTTTATAAGTATTATAAGATAAATGAAATTCGATACTCGTGTATGTATACTACCAACAAATATCGGCAGAACCTCGAAAACTACAAATTAACTTAGACTCGGTTACTATTTTCCACACTAGAAACATAAGGCGGCCAGATTTAGCTCACTTGGCCTGACGTGCTTACGTCGCAGGATCAAGCAACATCGGTGGTTCCAAAGAACGTGGCATGTACTTTCCTTTCTGTTGGAAAGTGCATATAAAAAAATCCATTGCTGCTTATGGAAAACATATACCGGTTTCCTTTGTTGAATTTCTCGCTCCAGCCAGTGCAGCCCGCCTGGTACATCAAAGGCCGTGGTATGGGATGATGCATATGAAATATCCCTTGCTGCTAATCGAAAAGAGTAGCCCATGAAGTGGAGACAGCGGGTTTCCTCCCTCAATATCTTTGTGGTCCTTAAGCCATATAACCGACAATAAAATGTGTTGAGTGCGTCGTTAAATAAACCATTTCCTTCCTTCCTCTGATGACTTCGTGTCAGAATTACCAAATGTTTGACATCAAATAGCCGGTTATTAATTAATCAATATGCTCTAGTGGTAACACTCATGACGAATCCTCTATATATGAAAACAAATACATATGCATACATATTGATACACATATAGATATATTTACACATTTACTCACCAACAAGACAAGGACAGCTTAATGAAGAATAATTTGGACAGGACAGGAAAAGGGGGTAACAACAATATAGAGGAAGAAAGAAAGAAATGTTTTATTTAACGACGCACTCAACACATTTTATTTACGGTTATATGGCGTCAGACATATGGTTAAGGACCACACTACATGGGCTACCCATTTCGATTAGCAGCAAGGGATCTTTTATTTGCGCTTCCCACAGGCAGGATAGCACAAACCATGGCCTTTGTTGAACCAGTTATGGATCACTGGTCGGTGCAAGTGGTTTACACCTACCCATTGAGCCTTGCGGAGCACTCTCTCAGGGTTTGGAGTCGGTATCTGGATTAAAAACTCCATGCCTCGACTGGGATCCGAACCCAGTACCTACCAGCCTGTAGACCGATGTCCTAACCATGACGCCACCGAAGCCAGTATATAGAGGAAGAAATAATAGTTTCTTTCCAAATGATCATATGGGTGTTTCAAAGGTGTAAGAATAGAGTACTTATACTATTTGACGTAGACGAATTGGTTTAAAAAAGGAGGAAAACGCCTTTAAATGATTACAGTTGTAAATTATCCCATATGCTTGTGAACTGGTATTCTTTTCCTGATGGTATGAATTGTTCTATGTTTGTGTAATATTTTATTATTATTATACAACTTTAAGACAATTTAGAGTATGATTTATATGTTTCAACTATAAATGTACCGTACCATTTAAATATTTAAAATAGATGGTTTAATAAAATTCGTAAATGTTGACCTCTAAGTAGTATAACACAAATATCTCAAACCTGTTTATAAAATTTCCCCATATCTGTTTCTCTTCTGAAATTATTTTCCCATTCATTCTTATATACAATTAATGCAACAGTGTTATACAGGCTGATAAATAATATTCATACTTATTCAATAAAATACATAATAGTCATATTCCAATTGTTATTTATATTTTAATTACAAAATTTAATAATGGCTACGTAACCATAAGTGCGGCATCTAACTCTGCCGGTAATACACTCGCCTTCGGTGATTCGGTCGTAGTATCGAACCCCCTCAATGGACCCATTCTCTGAATGTTCTCCTCATCTAATATATCAACGGTCGTGGTATATGCTATCCTGTCTGGGTAAAGTGCATATAAAAGATTCCATACTGATCAATGAAAATGCATACTACTTGTCATAATTACCAAATGTCCGACATCCAACAGCGATGATTAATTAATTAATGTGCTGATTTGGTATCATCAAACTAAGAAAA
>NC_054704.1:39979292-40000830 GCF_016097555.1 Gigantopelta aegis | reverse complement strand
TACTCTAACTTCGAGTTCTGAAGATTGTGCGTTGATTCCCAGTTTATATAGGCATCTGAAGACGTGTGCAACAGAATGCACTCCACAAGAACATCGTGCAGAACTCATAACTTACGATGTAAATTAATTCGCCGACCAATCAAATCATTCCAAAAACGAAAAACCACCAGACAGGTGCTCCACAGATCACGGTCTGGCTATACGAACAGACAAAAACAAAATGTCAGCCACCTTGCCGAACACATGTTTGCTCTCCAGGTAAGTCATTATTTTATTATTTCAGCACGCCGTCGTTGTTTAAACACATGATAGGACATAATGAGATATGTCCGCCACAGTTATATTTTATTCTCTCCAGCCAGCGAAACACATAGTCTTCCATATTTTTACTTGAATTTTCACCCGACGATAAAAACGTCCATATTACATAACCCAAAGCCAGATTTAACTTAAAACCAGATTATCATAACAATATCATCTTTATTTATGTAGATTTGGGAAATTTTAAAGCATACATTTTTGTCCTCAAGTGTGGGAGGGAGAATAAGTCACTAGGCCATACGGGCCTGATATATTTTATATTAAAATATACAAAGACTACATAATGATATTGTCGATAGGACATATCAGTTGTAAAATGATTATCAGTATGTAGCAACATTATAATATGTTTCAACATTTCTGTGTTTCTATGTCCGGCTGTGGACAGTTTCGGCAGACGGGTAACACGTTTCCTTAATAATTAAAAATGCATGGTCCAATCAAACACATTAAAACTTGGAGGATAGCTAGCTAAGATAACAAAGAAAATTGTGGGGGGGGGGGGGGGGTTTCTTCTATTTTTCTTCTTTTTAAAAATTATTATGTCTTGCTTTGGTGACGCTTTTTTGCAAATTTGCGAAATTAGCCCTGGAATATCCACTGACGTGTAATGTTTATATCTATGCTGAACAAGATTTATGATGAAATATTATACCATTTTGAGTGTTTGTTTTCTAATTAGGTCTATTTGCTTCAATTTACATTAAAAAAGTTATTAAAAATTATGTTTGAAAAAGTGCTTGTTGTATACTAATATGTGTGCACAAAAGTGAATACTCTTACTCTTAGTCGAACTATAGATATACTGTTTGAGGTGCTGTCTTTAGTTCATCTGCACATTTTTCAATCAATTTTAAAATGATGTATACGTTTATCAACAATGTACTATATATGATGCACCTACAATATATCGTGCTTAGCCAATAGACACATTATATGCAGAATGTAAATCCTGGTTGACTTAAAGCTACAGCAATATCTGTAACATTATTCAAATGTGAAACCTAATAGTAAATTACTTACCCATAACAAACACTTCACAGAAATCCATGGCTTTTCCGCCATCACATAGGTTACACGTCCCTTTATTAACAGTGTCTGTGTAGAGTGTCACGTACCTCCCTATCACATCACATGTTCTAGATGTTACATCGGCAATGTCAGATCCATCCATGTTACCTGTGATTTGTTCACCACATGACTGTCCAGTATTAATCTGTTGTGGTGAAACAGACGTGTACACCTGGATTCCATTTCGCCTCCATTTCCCTAAAAACAATACACATGTGTGGATATAAACTACTGGCCGTTAAATGATTGGGCAATGTATATTTATATTTACGGAACAACTGACTACCACTAGGCTTGGGCAAATAAATATTTTTTCTACATTAGATAAATATGCCTGGTCATTTATATGGCCATTTTGGTCAATGAACACGAATTCGGTGGAATTGTTTGTCTACGACCACATTTTATATCCAGAACTTTGATTTATTCAAAATGACGGCACAATTTCATCTTGTGTTGAGTATTTTGTAGCTTTTACATCCTATACATACCCCTTGTAATATATCTATATATGGGTTTTCTGGCTTACAGAACACGAAAATGACACTTTCAAATATCATACACTTCATATAGAGGTCTTTCCTACATTTTTGCACTAAACTATTTTTTCCACAGGATATCATGGAATTTCACTATTTTGTTATCAGCATGAGTGAACAGTTAGTATGTGGGTCATGTTTTCGCCATATTTAATACCAGAAAATGGATCTATATCTTTATTGTTAAAAAGGGATGGCATAAATATTTGAAATCATCTTGTTATGTCTGCACACGCAGTGTGGACAGAACGGGAAACTTATTCGTTCAGTCCTAATAATAGGCTCACGAATATCAACCAAAACGATAAGTAGCAGGCTTTCTATATAATATGTATTAGGTAAAAAGCTTCAAGTAACTAAAATGACCGTGCACATTAAATTGTAAGTAAAACAATCGCATTCCTTGGTGAAATATACAGGTTTACCCCCAAGACAGAAAGAGCAGTAAAAAAGACAAATATGGTTGACTGAAACATTTCAGAATATCGCAGAAAATTGTGAGGGGAAGTACAAATTCAATGACTGACCACTAATTTATTTAATATATCAACAGAGACAGAGGGTGAAGTAACTATAACTGAAAATAACGAAGACATCTACTTGAATAACAGGGCAATATAATGCAACAGTAGCAACAGTACACCTTCCATTCTTGACCATTACATTCCTTTAACTAGCATACGAAGAAAATATGTGAACATAGATGAAACGTAGCATAAAAGAAACAGCAGCAAAAAAGGGACAAAGTAATGAGCTAAATTAATTCTGCCACAGCGATTAATTTTCGAGATTAACTAAGAACCCAATCAGTGCGTTTATGAAGAAGTCTTTTGTAAGGTTTGAATATACATTATGATGCCAAAGTCAGGGTGGAAGATGGTCATTCAAAATGTAGGCCTACACCAGATTCATTTGTGAACTCAACTAATAAAATTTAGTAAATCATGTAGCTCTTTGGTAGAATTCATTTGCCTGTTTTCTTTGTCTTATCCTTGTCGTATGTGTATTTCTTTCCTACAAAACGTACAAATAATGCATTGTATTATTAAAGGTAGTTTTTGAAATCTCATTTTAAAACTTAGTTAATAGACCTCTTTCGAATTCTACTGTGCATGTGCGCGTAGCTTAGCAACTCGTGGACGCTAACCCTGTTTACAAATTGGGGGGCATTAACAATGGGGGGGGGGGCACACAATAGGATGTGAATTAGCTCTATTATTAATTATTCTATCAATAGGAACCCAAAACGTCTATTAACATCCAACAAATACTTATTGGAGACGTTTGTATCTTATTGCTTATCACGAAATAAAAATATATGTTGTTGTTAACGCCCGAGAAACCATCGGTTCGGATTCGTACACAATAAATATCGGATATGGGTTGAAATAATAATGTACGTGCGTGTGCGTGCGTATATGTATGTATGCAGATATTTATCGTATTTAACGTGAATTAAATATTTATAAAGCATCATACACATAACTACATTCTGGATTTTTGTCGGGGTTTCTTTTTAGCCAATTATTTAAAATTTGGTTCAGTATTTGGAAGAAAAATGAAATGATACGTATGGAAATAAGCTACCATAAAACATTACGCCCTTAGGAACGATATTGGGAGGGGGCACAATATGTAGTGGAGGGACACAGTCGTGTGTGTGTGGGGGGGGGGGGGGGGGACACAAGCCATATTTTAAACCGGATTTATATAAAGGAGATAAAAGTGGCCAGAAGTGTAATTGTATTGCATATACAGATATTTATAGAAGCAAGAATATGTAGCCTAAGACACATGTAAAGTTTAGATTAAACTAGCTGACAACTTGATAATATGGCTACAAACTCAGGATGGTCCCTTTATTATAAACTTAAGACGGTTTATTATGCACAGTCAAAAGGTACTTCGTTTGAATGTTGGAAGCAAACATATGAAGTATTATGCCTCGGACGACGGACAAGCCTGAATTTAAGCCGAAATAATTAAAATGGAGAAAGAAAAAGAAGAGTGAAGCCAATGAAATAAATAAATAAATAAATAAATAAATATTTTTCAGATCACATAGTTTTAGAATTTGATAACTGTAAAATTAATCAAGGTATCGGCGCTACGTTTATTGACATTTAAGCAAACGCACTACGGTGACACTCCAGAATTGACGTATGCATCAACAGTCGTCAGACAAAAACACGTCAATAGCAACTTAATTTTTAAAGTTGTCCAGCGTTCAGAAAACAAAACAAAAAAGTCTAGTGCGCTAGTTTATTTTGATGTAAGGATATCCGACGTCGTTCCCATTCAAAACGACACCGCATCACATATCAAATACGTCATTTGAATATATCGATCGATAGTTAACTGGTATATATACAGTTTACAAAAATACGTTGTATTAAGTTTGAGATTATATGATAAAGAGATTATTACCATCGTGTGTTTCGGTATCGTCAATATCATAGATTAGGAATAAGCGTAATGTATTATGCTCGGCAGACTTGAAGTTGTATGTGTCTCATATAAATGACAGTGAAAAGTAAATACAAGAAAAAAACAAAATAATGAAATGAAATGAAATAAAATAAAATGAAAAAAATAAACAAAAAACAAACAAACAAACAAATAAGTTGTAGATAAACCATAAGCATTGATTAGTAGTTATATGACTGTCTTTTTTAATGAAACGATAAGGTTAAAATATAGCTGTGAGGTACGGAATTTGTTGGGGTTTTTTTAGCGGAATGGGAGGCATATTTTTATTAAATTTTAAATACTGATACATGTGGAGAATTAAACATCATTAGAAATCCGCGTGAATATAACTATAATTCTAATTGTTAAAAGTAGCAAATACATTCCAATTAAGTTCATTTTATTGTACAAATATTTTAATTTTGTTTTGTTAAAAATAGAGGTCTAATTAACGAGCTACTCTCGATTCACTAATGTGAAAACCTATTTTAGCTCCGGAACTTTCTTTTTGACCGACCGTTCAAAATTGCGCCGAAATTCGTCAATCAAACTTGCGCATCTTTTCTCTTTTGGCATAATTCTTGCTCCATTTAAAATTCCATAGCACAATTACCCCCCCCCCCCCCCCCCCCCCCCCCACCCCCCCCCCCCCCCCACCCCCGCTCACTTGCACCTGTCAGTGCAGGCGGTCCCCCACCTTTCCTGTCCTGGACGGAGGAGCCAGTCGAGGCCGGCTCTTGTGCCCAAGACAGGCGTGCCCTACAACAGCTTGCTCTGAATGTGTACGTAAAGCCCTATGACCTGACCTTTGTTAAAACCCTTGACAGGCAGCTCCAGAGACTTCGTCTAAGTTAATGTTTCACTGTTTTTGGTCTTAAACCATTCCAATATATACTTTAGTAGACGTTTTTTGCTTCCATTATACCATCTGATACGAAATATGTACATTAATCGCCAGAGATTCCCATCTCCTACTCATCTACTGATGTCGCTCATGACAACTATCTGCAATGCCCCCAAGTTGTAAATAGCCTCGATACAGTCGAATTCGGCAAGGGACGATACTCTTCGCGCGCATGCGCAATAGGAATGCGAAAGAGGTCTATTATACCTAAATGTACTCCATTTTCAGTTTCTAACTCTATTTCGGATATTGTACGCATTATTAATCAGTTATTGACATTTTGAAATATTTTGTTGACTTTGACTTTGAACTATTCTCATACTTCTTAAATCTTCTGAAATGTTTCATAGTCAACCAATATTTGTTTGCCCACTGCTCTTTCTGTCTTGTGGTAAACGATTTTATTATCCAATTAAATAGAAGCTTCCGTACATACAATTTCACTTGCAATGCCCTTTCTAGTTGCGTGTAGCCTTTTTCTAGTGCATTGCATAGTTTTCAGTTTTTGGTTGACACACCCCAGATAACACAACTACGTTGACCCAACGTCGCCATGGTTCGCACTATCGCCGTTGGTTGGTTTAAGCCGATCTCGCCCCACCTTACGACCGCGTGAGAAAAACTATGACCTTCACTTTCAGCAGCCAGTCATTTGTGTTTGAACAGAAAATATTTCAAGCATTAAGTTCGAGAATTTAACCAGTCACGTAAGTATTTGGAACACGATATAAAATCTTAATGAATATAAATATTTTCTGCTTCAGAAAATGTACGGATTTATCTGTTACATTACCAATGTTTTGTGTAAATTTAAAAAACCCCAAAAACCCGTATTGAAGCATTTACGGTAAGTTTACTTCTGCTTGAAAATTTACTTTTGCAAACAAAAATAAAAAATAACAAACAAGCAAAATAAAACAATAAAAAATATATTTTTCAAAATCTTGTTATTAAGATCTCAATATCTTATCATTCCAGGGAAAATTTTGTTTTCAAAATCTTGATTAGTGATATTTTTAGTCATTTGAAAATTGATTAGCAACTACTGTTTAATGTTTCAAAATTGTGTAGCGATCTCTGATACTTCCGTAGCGAATCACGACGCGATACTGAACAAAATGTTACCTGCATTCTCTCTCCCTCTTCTCTCCCACTGTTTTTCTTTCTTATTTTATTTCTCAAAAAGCTAAATATCTCTTTATGAATGCTATGATTCTGTTATATATTTGTTTAATTTAATATATTTGATGACGTTAAAAGGCAGTGATTCGGGGCTTGTAGTGCCCTGAATTGTAATAAATTACTTGAATTGTAATACCTGCCTTGAATTGTAATAAAAACTGCCCTGAATTGTAATACTGACTTGAATTGTAATAAACTGCCCTGAACTGTAATAAACTAGTTGATTTGAATTGTAACAAAGAATTGCCCTGGTTTGTAATAACCAGAGCTGCCTTGAATTGTAATAAGATACCGACTTGAATTGTAATAACACAAAAATGGAAAGGAACGCATTTTTTAAATTTGAGGCTGTTTAGTTTGTTGTATTTAAGACGATGATTACTGCCACATAGGCTTCTCCTTAGCAGATATCTTCCCTCACTATCTAGACCAAGAGTCACAACCATATGTTAGATACCAAACATCAGTAATTTAAAATGCTCAGGTATTGTAAAACAAACAATTCCAGAATGGCAGCTTCTCGTAATTTTAAAAGATCGAAATACATCTCATGTTGTCATATCTACACGCCATGATGCTGCTGAAGTCTTCTGACCTTGCAGAAAGTCTGGAATATTTGCAATGCCTTTTCCTCTTTTGTAATGGGGATGGAGGGGGACACTGGGTACTGAGGGTAACATTACGTACCCTTAAATCTTGCCAATTAATATATGTATAGCATGTGTGCCATTGTAATTTTGTATAAATCGTGGTAAGGAAATTGCTGTCCAAACTGTGTCAAAGTGGACAAAATGCAGTGTCTAATTTCAAAATATTCCCAAACCCAATCCCTCTAATACGGTAACTTATGGTCTGTGATGTTTCTAGTATGTACCCACAATTTATTTTCTGCCACAAAGCCTGAATATCAATGTCGCAGTTGACAAAAACGTAAATATGTATGAAAACGTCCTGTGTAATAAGGACGATAATAGTTTATTAATTAACAGTTTGGCAAAAATCGGATTATTAAATATATACAGGCGCGGGATTTAAGCTCAGTCGGTAGAGCTGTCACCTGAAGTGTTTGGGTCGCAGGATCGAACCTACTCGATGTAGCTGGCTACCACTGGAATGTTGTCGTTCCAACCTGTGCAAAACGACTGGTATATACCAAAAGGCATTGTATGTAGTACCTCGTCTGCGAGTAAGTGCATATAAAAAACCACTTATTGCTTATTTAGTAGGAGTAGCCCATAAAGTGGCGGCATCAGATTTCTCCTCTCATTATCTTTGTGGTTCTTAACCATATGTCCGACGCCATGTTAGTGTAATAAAATGAGTTGAGTATCTTTAAATAAAGCATTTCTTCTTCTTAAAGTATTAACTGATTGAATTTTAGTCATATGTGTGTATGTGTGTATGTGTGTGTATGTGTGTATGTGTAATTGTGTGTATGTATATATGTATGTATGTATTGATGTATGAATATCTATATATTGTATGTATGTCGAGGTTGACTGTTACATGCACAGATATTAATGCACTGGCGCAGGGGATAATTAAATCCTTTCTGGCCTCAAAACTTGTCCCATGCCGTTGCTGGGACTCGAACCTAAGACACCGAATCGCCCGCAAATTGTAAGCTAACCACGATGCGTTCTGAGCTATCCAGACATCCATAAAAAGGATGCTCTTTAACTCAACTATATGCATCCCCCCCCCCCCCACACACACACACATACATACATACATACACAAATTCCAACAAACTAATCCCGATAACATGCTAATATTTAAGGGAAGGTACCAAGTTTAATTCAAAATGGCCCATGTATACACTACAATAAATGGCACACACATTTTATTTTATGTTATCTAGTGGTGTAAAACATAATTTCTGTTATGCTATTATTAACTAAATAAATAATTTAAAATATATATAGTAATTTTACACAAGTAAAAGCATTTATGGGCAATTTGTGTACGATGTTTCCTGGGTTGATTTAACAGTTTGATGGAATAAAAGGCCAGTAGGCAGGTGAAGCCATACTTTGGTGCTAAAACGAGTTACAATAACATTTTTTGAAATCCGTGACGTTTATGCCATGAACAATCCAGGTTGTACTATTTCAAATATTCATCTTTATTAGCTAAAATCTCTTATTTCATGTTATGTCAATTTTTTTATATATCAGGGTTGTTAATATATTACATTATATAAAACATATAATGTAATATATTAACAACCCTGATATATAAAAAAATTAATCTTAATCTGCGGTGTAATTCCTGCCTATGCTACATTTCATTTGGGGCTAAGTTCATGGGCTTAAATGATCGCCCCAAAATCATTTTAGCGATTTAACTTTAGTATATTTTAAGCATATACACACACATGAAATATTAAAATGTTATTATGGAAAGAAGTTAGTACTGTATTTAAATAATAATTGTTTAACAGTTAATGTTCTCGCACTTGTGCTACAATTTCAGTTTTAATATTAATAAATGTCACCTCAGTCGGTGGCCTAACCGACAATCTCGGCTCTGTTTTATATTAATTATATTGGCGGTGGGTTACATTCTGGTTGATATATTGTAATGTTTAGTTTACCAGCGTTTAAGAAATTGCACATAAAGTAATTTTACGCAAATAAAGGCATTTATGGGCAATTGTGTACGATGTTTCCTGGGTTGATTTAACTGTTTGATGGAATAAAACGCCAGTAGGCAGGTGGAGCCGTACGTTGGTGCCAAAACGAGTTACAACAACATTTTGTGAAATCTTCTGGTTGAACAGGTTTGAAACGGGAACAAAAATCCTATCTACCTCCATTACATTTAGTATTGTATTAATTTGGTTACATGTTTTTGTCGCATTAGTGCCGTGGATCCTTGTTTATGTTTGCAGGTTGGCGGGTCTGCGGCTTTCAACGACTGCACCTTGTCTTCAAATCAAGGAATGTTTGCTATGCTTTCCATCAACGGAGTTTATCTCTGGCTTTGTTTTAATTTTTATTTTATAGCTCGCTTGGTGGCGCATTCAGCCCCAAAATCATTTCAGCGATTTAACTTTAGTATATTTTAAGCATATACACGCACATGAAATATTAAAATGTTACTATGGAAAGAAGCTAGTACTGTATTTAAATAATAATTATTTAACAGTTAATGTTCTCGCACTTGTGCTACAATTTCAGTTTTAATGTTAATAAATGTCACCTCAGTCGGTGGCCTAACCGACAATCTCGGCTCTGTTTTATATTAATTATATTGGCGGTTGATATATTGTAATGTTTAGTTTACCAGCGTTTAAGAAATTGCACACACACACACACACACACACACACACACACATATATACACACATATATATATATATATATATATATATATATATATATATATATATATATATATATCATATAATTTTTAGTGCAATTAAAGTATGTGATATTTTTCAGTTCACATTTTTTAAGAATTTGATAACTGTAAATTAGATGTAAATTAATCGAGGTCACGGCACTAGGTTTATTGACATTTAAGCAAACATACTACGGTGACACTCCATAATTGACGTATGCATTCATAGTCATCAAATAAAAACATTTCAATAGCAGTGTTACACTGAAAGCTATCCCGCGTTCAGAAAACTAGTTTATTTTGTTGTAAAGACGTTCCCATTCAAAAAGACACCGCGCCACATATTCTTACGTCATTTGAGTATCTAGTAATGGCGGACTGGAATTAAAGGTGCGTGTACAGTTTACAAAAACACGTTGTATTAAATTTTAGATTACATGATAATGAGATTATTACCCGCGTGTATCGTCAATAAAAATATGTTTTTATTCATAATATATGATATTGACGATACCGAAAAACACATTGGTAATAACATAACATATTATAATAATATTAATTAATTTATTTATTTATGCAACAATAATTATACAACGGATAATATTATTAGATATACTCAGGCAGATAATCTGTTGGTGGATGTGGGGTATTTTTTAATCTGTGTATTATTAATTCATATGATTCATTTTTATATTAGTAAATATATTAACACCAAACTGTATTAATACCAAACTGTTAATGGTGACCGAGTGGTTAACGTTGCGGGCAGTCACTTTTCATGCGAATCGATACGGTAAGTTCGAATCCAGCAAACTGCCTGTTTTCAAATATTTAGTTTCGATTCAAGACGTTGAGTTGTTTGGGTTGATCTTGTTCCATTTCGATGTATGTAACGTGTATTTTGTGTACTTGACAGACGGAAAAAGCAACGCATTAATACAAAGATTCACGCAGACACACACATACAATTACAAAACAGACAGGAACATGTGATATTACTAAAATATCTTCGAGACAAAATACATCACTAAAATAGTCAAACTACAAAAGAAGGAAGGAAGAAAATGTTTTATTTAACGACGCACTCAACACATTTTATTTACGGTTATATGGCGTCGGACATATGGTTAAGGACCACACCAATATTGAGAGAGGAAGCCCGCTGTCGCCACCTCATGGGCTACTCTTTTCGATTAGCAGCAAGGGATCTTTTATATGCACCATCCCACAGCCAGGATAACACATACCACGGCCTTTGATATACCAGTCGTGATGCCTGGCTGGAGCGAGAAATAGTCCAATGGGGATCGATCCCAGACCGACCGTGCATCAAGCGAACGCTGAAACACTGGGCTACGCCACGCCCCTAACTACAAAAGAAGACAAATTATGTGAGGAAGCCCTTTTTTGTCCTGGCCATCTGTAATAATTCTGGATACACTACCCAAACAGTTTGACATAGGGCCCACTGACATAACCATCATATTTAAGCACTATTATATTAAATGTCTCCTAAACGAACTTGGGGTTGATAATTCGAGTAGAGCTGCGTATAAGACTACTATGTTATCTGACGAAGAAATATGCTAAACACACAAATCTGTCTTTCAGACATTTGGTTTGAGCTTAAAATCTGAAGACATATCCCGTGGTGCAGGGGTGTAACATTTTCTTTGAGAATGGCCAATACAGCACAAATTGAAGTTTTGAGTAAAAGTCAGTATCTATCTGTGATATTTGTATTTGTATTTTTGCACAGTTCTTTACACTGTTTTTATTTATATCTTGAATTTTTATATTGATGTTGATCATGACCTTATTTGTTTGCATTACCATAGTTTGACACCCAATAGTCAATGTATTTTTCTTGCTGGGATGTCGTTAAACATTCATTCATTCATTCTGAAGACATATCCATTTCTCTTATATATTAGATTCCAATACATCATAAGAATTCGTACAAGGAGAAATACATCGCGGTGTCCAGAAAATGCACCACCAAATACGTAGTTTCAAAGACTGGGCATTATCCTGACAACTATCAAGGATGGCCTGTTTACGTATTGCCAAAATGTCGAGACAAGTAGTATTAATCACATGTGGATTTTCAAAAGGATCAAAAGATTTACTTGAAATCATTCACTCTCAATCCAGATCAAGTTCACTAATATTAAATCATTTGATTTTTCAACATTATACACGACAATCTTCCATGACAAACTTAAGAAAAAAACTCCATTCCTTATTCAGCGGAACATTTGTTACAAAGAACGATGAACGCAGATACATGTTCATTCTAATCTTACATGGATCTGGACAATTCGTAAAGACCGAGAGTGAATCCAGACTCCAATATACTCGTGCAGACATATAACGTTTATCTTTACTCTTCGCTATATTGACGATATTATATAATTCAATAATAACAGTATTACAGATTACCTTCCGTTGAATTACTTAAAATAAACATCTGAAAGTATTAGATCAGTTTCAAACCTCGATCTATGCATAGAGCTTCAAAGAGACACGGGTCTCCAAACTAAGCTGTATGAAAAAAGCGATGACTTCAACTTTCCAATAGTCAGTTATCCCTTTATGTCAAGCAATATACCTTCTACTCTAGCTTTTGGTGCCTACATATAACAACTTCCAAGATACCGAACATGCTCCTTGTATGCAGATATGAAACAATGCCATATCATTCTGGTACAGAAGCTGTTCCACCAGGGTTATGATGTTCAGGTACCTCTGAGGGCATCCAATAAGGTTTATGGTAGACATTTGGAGACTATATCTACTAATTACGATGCATCACTGACTAAATTTATTGCTGATTATATTCCATATTTTGAACTTGTGCATACCTTTTCATCTCTTTGGTCAAACTCTGGCACATTGTTTTAAATTAAGTGACGGGCTTAAATTGTGGTCTGTTTGTCACGACTTATTTAAAACATAACAGAAGTACTGTATAGTGTTAGTTATGTCTGTTTAGTACCTATAGAAATTATATAATGGGAATGTATATGGCATTGTTGTTGTGACGAAAAGGATTGTGAAATAACACACACACACACACACACACACACACACATACTTCTCTGCCGACACTGGTCGGCGGGTACCCGGCACACTCCGTCGTGATTGTGTTCATACTCAGTCCGCTTTCCTCAAGCTCGCCGTTCAACAGACGAGTACATTTCGGAATTTTCACGTGCGTTTTTTTACGGCTGACAATTCATACTTTACATGTTGTCGTGATCCGCGCTATAAATGGTTTCATCATCAAATATATATATATCCCCATGGTACTGATAATGGGCTACCAAATTTCTATGGATGTGTTAAAAACATATTATCCATAGTGTTTAATTGAATTAATTTTTTTTAACCTACATGTAATATTTCTAAGACATGTGAATGCTTACCGACATTTTAATATACTTTTACATACCTAAATAACTTAACATGTATGCTTATTGACATAGATGTGTAAAGTTTGTCATTTCAAAGGGTTTTAGGTAAGCAGTATACATACTATTATACAAAAACAATTATTTATGCAGGATAATAAGGTGTGATTGGGGCGTCAACAGTAGATTTGTCACTGACTACAATGTAGTTTCATAAGAAAGGGGCTTAAGTTATAATGTATGACTGAACTGTAAAATAGATTTTAGATTCGGTATACCTGGATAGGTTCCCATCTGTTTCTCTATGTTTTACATGGTCGGATAGGAAACTCAGTAGGTCGTAGTATTTCCATTTGTGTTTTTTAATGGCAGGATCACCACGTTGGACCATTTACATTTAGTGTGTTGATCCCGCAAATACTTTCCCTCCACGATCTTTATTTTCAAAAATACTGCCTACTGCAATCTACGATTGTTCTGTCCGTCCATGGCCCCTGTATTGTGGTAAACTGGTATCATACAGGTTTGGATACTTACGAACTTCGTTAATGAGAAGTTCGTCTTCTAACGAAGAAAGGGGAGCTTTTTTAACGCCAGCCATCTTTATTTTTACCTCAACAAAGCAGAAACGCAATGCGCAAAAAGATAAATAAAATTCATCTCGGGCGGATTGGAAACGGATTACCCGTGCGAACGCTAAAAACATGTCAGTTTCACTCGCTTCGCTAGTCATCTTGTGTGCGCCTTCAGCGCGAGTTTGTTCTACGGATTTTTATTGTCGGCAACCTTGCGGCGACCTAAATTTCCGTTCCGTATGGAGGTCGGCGAGAGAAGTATGAATCACTATATGAATTTTCCAACGCCAAGGCCAAATATTTCTCATAACTAGACAGTTATCGTATTATTTAGCTGACCAAGATCACAATCCACTTACTCTGTTTAAGTAGATGTGTTCATGACGCCTAATTACATCTCGTACAGGAACTTCTAGAGACTTGAGGTTCTAAATTATGAATGTCAATGACATGCGCGATGGAAATCCTATTTGATATTTATAGTAAAAATTAACATTGTAAAGACGGGTCCGCTAACAAGCACTCTAAAACTATTATTGTGTACTCACAGTTTGTCCTGAAGTAGATGACAACTTGGTGAATGAAATATTCTTTACCCAGATCCACCTCCCACCAGGTATATGGCTGATTAACGTTGGTAAACATGCACGTCGACTGAGTAGTGTCGCCATCCACAGCATAACTTGCACTTTGAATCCAACTGGGGTAGTATGAACTCTGATCAGCAGTTTTCCTGAATGCTACATTTTCTATTAAAATAAAATGAAAAATATGCTTAACTAACAGAATCTGTCCAAAGAAGAAACCAGCCATGTTTGCATAAAGTGAAATGAAAATGAGATAGAACCACTCCGTATTGCACACTCTATGTATAGGAAAACAAATCACTTGTTTTATGAGATTGTATTACTCTATGTATAGGAAAACAAATCACTTGTTTTATGAGATTGTATTAAAGGACAATAATTATTATGAATGGAAGACAGCAAAAATTTAATAAATATATCATCATTAATAAGATTAATTATTCGTTATCACAATCACAATACATTTAGGTCCCAATAATAACGTATAGGTATACGCATCAACCCAGCCAACGTCCCCCATCCCACATTTTCGTTTAAGTGACTGTGGAAGTAGGTCAAGGATTAAACGTTTTAAAGTTTCAAGCCCTTTATATGTACGCATCTAACCAGATCACACCCCGCATCCTTAAATTTTCTGCAAAATAGCTGTGAAATGAGGTCAAAGATAAAACGTTTTAAAGTGGAACAAAAAACATAAATGTGTTCGTATGTTGTCCGCTGTTACGAACATACCTGTCGCCCGTTTTAGCAAACCCACATCCCAACAGTTTTCGCACGTGGGCATACTGAAAACACTTTCAGTCAGCCAGCGTGTACACATTGTTTCAGTAGCATTTGTTTTAATAGTTTTAATATTAAGATTATAGTACTTACTGAAGGTATGCAATTATCTTAGTCAGATTAATTAGCGGGACTGGATTGATCATTACAGGAACACAATGACGGTTGAATCGTCATCTGACACTGGCACGGTAAGCCAGGAAACCAATATTGTATTATTGTTAGTGATGTGATTTTATCTAGCTCTTTGTTAATATTTTAACATAAAAGTCTTATTTGTTATTACACGACGGAACCTATAGGAGTGTCTGATGTGCACATATACCTATTAGTTTCAGAAAATATATTGTATGTAATGATAGGATAATCTTTAGGAGAAAACGTTTAAAAGTGGACGTTAGTACCACTATTCTAAAGAAATAAGTAGTTGTATAATTATGATAGAACCAACAATGAGTGTGCTTTAGTACACGTGCCTGTTGTTTTGAAGTCCTGACATATTTCTCAAAGATTTATGACATTTATACCTAAGAATATTATATTTCATTTGACAATGTGTAGCTTTTTTGTATAATAACTATACATGTTGGAATTGAAATAACATGTAACGAACTACGGGCGTGTCGTTATTATTAGCGGTCAGTGAAAACGATATAAAAGTTGTGAAATGAATTTTCTCACATTCTCGTCACAAAGAACAAATGATTAATTTAGTATATTACTCTCTGATTAGACATCACTGGGTGCAATTATGTTTCAATCACTTCCTGCTCACATAAAATGCATTATTTATTTAAGTATCTCACACTACTGCATATCTTACAACATAGAGATCGCCTTATTCTCCCAGATATTTTGTAATGTTCGGGGTTTTTTGTCGATTTATAGCCGTTTCGAAGACAAAAGAGAACAGTTTTAAGTGCCCCATTGAAGATAATATCAGTGACATCGTGGGCATCTATTCAGACTAATATTACCAAAAAGTGAATTAATATTTACGGATAATGAGAGGCAATAAATAAGCAAGTTGCACAATTAACTGTCAGTATGATTAACGTCATGTTTCTATAAATAATTTAAGTAACGACGATTTAATCTTTAAAACATATTATGACATATGTTTTCAACCGAGCTACTTCTTACCGTTCGTCTAATAGCGAACAAAAAGAGACAAGTGCATAAAATATGTGTTTAACGACACCACTAGAGCATATTGATTTATTAATCATCGGTTATTGGATGTCAAACAATTGTAACTTTGTAGTCTTAGAGAGGAAACCCGCTACATTGTTCTATTAGTAGCAAGGGATATTTTATACACACCATCCCATAGACAGGATAGCACATACCACGGCCTTTAATATACCAGTCGTGGTGCACTGGATGGAATGAGAAATAACCCAATGAGTCCACCGACGGGGATCGATCCCAGACCGACCGCGCTTTAGGCGATCGCTTTACCACTGGACTACGTCCCGCCCCTATACATATATATATATATATATATATATATATATATATATATATATATATATATATATATATATATATATATATATATATATATATATATATATATATATATATATATTTGATCAATGTAGGTTAATTCATATTTCTAACTATTATAATGTCGCACCCGAAATACATATTAGTATAAACATAACTTACCAAAAGCAGCGAATACAGGTTTAGTTTGAAGAATAAAGAAATATACGATAATAAAATAATATATTCTGACTCCAGCCATGTCGGGCTTCTTCTAAGACCGTCAATCAACCAGGAAGTACTACGATGACCTCATTTCAAACAGAACGTTCGTGCCACCGACTTAACACGCAGGTTTCGTAACCCAATATCTGTGAATGTGTGCGGGTAGGTCGGGTCATTTAGATCTACCACTACCTCTTTATGTGACGATATGTAAGAGCGTGATAGTGTTAAAAACTGTTCGTTTCAACAACACGGTCGACAAGTTCTGTACCGTTCCAAACACACTCTGTTTCCTAAATCTAGGATCACAGACATTTAGTTTGGTCATTGTATCCGAAATTGGCTGGCTCTATTGTGTCAAAACTTGCCGTCAGTTACAGACTCAGAAAAGTGAACAGTTCGGTGAAATAGCTGCCTGGTCTCCCCTAACATTTTAACCTTAGAGTTAGGCTTAGGTTCCCTCTTAATGTCAACACATTGGGGTGGGGTGGGGGGAGCGTTTATCTGTCCAACGGTTTATGAATTTATGAGTAGGTTTTCTTATCTCAAATATGAATGTGTCTCAAACCTGATTTTGCTGATCGGGATATAGTTCATAGTCATTTCACTGTAATAGTAATACAACCACGTAGGAATGTCGTATATTATAGTCTGAATTTGGGAGGCAATAGAGATCTTATACACCCTGGGCCAAATAATGGCATATATGTCATATAAAACTAACAATATTAAACGCTACTTTGTTACATTTTCAATTTCCCAGACAGGACGGCACATACAAAACCTTTAATATGCCAGACGTGAGGCTCTGTTTAAACCATTTAAAGTGTTTCGTGTAACATATATTTATTTATCATTGGATATTGACTGTCAAACATTTCGTAATTTTGACATATTGTAGTCCTAGAGAGGAAACCAGCTACATTTTTCCATTAGTAGCAAGGCATCTTTTATATGCAAAATACCACGGTCTTTAGATATACCAGTCGTGGAGCACTAGCTGGGACGAGAAATAACCCAATAGGCCCACCGATGGGGATCGACCCCCAACCCGAATACGCATCAAGCGAGCGGTTTACCACAGGGCTACGTACGTGTTCAAACGTGGGATTTCCGCTCTGTTACAATCCTTTCGTTTGGCATGGACTATAATGAAATATCGATCCTCTCGGTGGAGCTATTGGATTTTCCTATCCCAACCAGTGATTCGTGAATGGTATATCGTAGGAAATATACTCTTCAAAAATATTAGGGGAACTCTAATAAGAATTTTAAATTGCCAAAATTGTAAGGTATATTAGCTGTGGGGAATGGTTATATAATAATAGTGAATTAATTCGGCAAACATTACAACCGGTAGTTCAGTATTACTTTAGGTTTTATGACCACCAAAGATCGTGAAGGACGATTGGGGTCAGAAGTGAAATTTGAAAGTTGACGTTTTTTATCAGTAAATCGCAAATTCAAACAATGAAAATGACTAAAAACAAAACAATAGCAATTGTATGATCAACTGAATGATAAAGATTGACAGAAATAATGTTCCACAGTGATTAATGGACCTTCCCGGAAATTATCAAAATCGAGAATGACACCCCACGCACGTGTACGGGGCAACTGCGTGATGCACGTGCAAACTATGGAATGTGTTTCGGTGTGTTGATTACAGCCTTGAACGTTCTTTACTAGGATGTCTGTTGTCGAAACATATGTTCGGTCTAATAGTTGATATTATATTAATATTTCAGGTTCCCCTACTTTTTTTGAAGAGTATATAGTATGAACTATGCTGTATAAATATGTAGATACTTTGTATGTAGTCAGACCTCGTTACAACGACCGTCGTTACTACGACATTTACACCGTCCGACCACAAATTGTCGTGAACAAATGTACAACTGATGTTATTATGTTTGTTACACCGGAATTCACACCTTCCGACACCGATAGAGCAAATTAGGAACAAACGTGCGTCCTACCTCTGAAAACACTTCTTTACAACAATATTACATAATCACAGATGCCGTAGCACGTTGGCAGTGCACACAGCCATTTGGCATCCTTGATCTCATCGCGAGCTGACAGTGTTATGTGATGTCCGAGTTACCGATATCGGCTAAATCTGTTGACGTGTATTGCTTTTGCAAATAAGCCTTAGTCATTCAATTAAAGGAATAACTTCGAACAATCAAGTCTACTAGTTTTATAATAGTTTATAAATGACAGTGAATGCGCTTTGATTAATAATAATATATTTTATATTCGTGTGTTGTCGATCCTAGTCGGTCGGCCCATTGGGCTATTTCTCGTTTCAATCAGTGCCCAATGACTGGTATATCTAATGCCGTGGTATGTGATATCCTGTCTTGTGGGATGGTGCATATAAAAGATCCCTTGCTACGAATGAAAAATGTTGCGGGTTTCCTCTCTAAGATTGTATGTCAAAATTACAAAATGTTTCACACCCAATAGCCGATGATTAATAAATTAATGTGCTCTAGTGGTGTTATTAAACAAAACAGTTTTACAACGGCAATTTTGATAGAACTACACTTTCGATATAACGACAGAGTTACCTAGGGACGAACGTGGTCGTTGTAACGACGTCTGGGGAGATGTATGCATGTATGTATGCATGTATAGATGTAGGTATGTTTGTAGGTAGGTAGGTGCGTTTGATACGTGCGTATGGATGGATGGATCGATGGACGGTAAAAGTTTGTTTTGTTTAACGACACCACTAGATCACATTGATTGATTTAGTAATCACCGGTTATTGGATGCCAAACATTTGTAACTTTTATATAGAGTTCTGTAGAAGAATCCCGCTACATTTTTGCATTAGTAGCAAGGTATATGTTATATGCACCATCCCACAGAGTGGATAGTACATACCACAATTTTTTATTCGTGGCGCACTGGCTGGAACGATAATTAGTCCAATGGGTTCACCGAAGGGGATCGATCCTAGACGGACCGCGCAGCAGACGAACTCGTTTCCACTGAGCTACGTTCTGCCTCGGATGGATGGATGGATGTATGCATGTGTGCATGCATGCGTGCGCGCGTGTGTGTGTGTGTGTGTGTGTGTGTGTGTGTGTGTTCATACGTGGCTGTATGTGTATCTGGTTATATAAATGTTTCCAAATGTCTACCATAGACCATTTTTGAATGCCCCTTGGGGTCCCTGGACGTCATAACCCTGATGGAACACTTTCCGTGCCAGAATAATATGGCGTTTGATATCTGCATACAATGAGCATGCTCGAAGGTATCTTAGAAGTGGTGTAGGCACAAAACGCTGGTGCAGAATGTATATTGCTCGACATAAAAGGAACATTGACTATTGGAAGGTTGAGGCCATCCCTTTAGTCATACAGATTAGTTTTGAAACCTGTGTCGCGTTGAATCTCTATGCATAGATCGAGGTGTGAAACTGATCTAATACCCTCAGATGTTTCTTTTATTTCGAACTCGCATGAGTAAATCAATGGAAGGTAATCTTTAATCCAGGCCTTCTATTATTGAATGATATACGATCAGATCGTCAATATAGCGAAGAGTAAAGTTATATGTCTGTCTCAGTATACTTTAGTCCGAATTCATTTTCGAATTGTCCAGATCCGTGGAAAATAAGAATATACATGGATCTTCGTTTACCGTTCTTTGTAACAAATGTTCCATTGATTAAGGAATGGGGGTTGTTGTGTATAATGTTGTAAAACCAAATGTTTTAATATTAGTGAACTTGACCTGGATTGAGTTATCTCGAAGACGTTTTGGCAATACCTAAAAAGACCATCTTTGATAGTGGTCGGGATGATGGTCAATCTTTAAGAGAAATAGTGTGTGGTGCATTTGCTGTCCTACGCGATGTATCACTCCGTGTATGGATTCGTTTGACGAGTTGTAATCCTATATTTAAGCATAATGAACATGTCTTCCAATTTTAAGCTCAAGCTATACCTTCGAAGGACAGATTCGTGTTTTTTGCTTACAGGAGATATTACATTTTCACTTTTTCATAATAAACAAAACATGTTTTTAATTTATTTTTATTTTATGACGCATTAATTATATATAGTATTTACCAATAATAAATAACAACAGACGTCTGCATAAACTGAACAGTTTCTTTATTAAATAATAATAAGTATTATACCATTGACGTCCCAAACTGCGTTCACCTAACGACAAAAACACGAATACGATATTTACGGCAATACTATTCTACATTTGTCAGTTACGATACGTGAAACAAAATAAATTGCAATCGTAAAATACCAACAATGTGGACGTAAAACAAATCCATTCTAGTAAACAAAAATGAAGCACCCTCCATTAAACAGGAAGTGCAACGCGTCTAACTGCGTTCAGGCGCATGCGTTTGCAAAAGGTATCGTACCACGCATGTGCGGTTCGTCATTTTCCATTTTTTAAGGTCACTGTATATAAAAATATATCTTTCTGAAATATGTACACTGGACGAACACTTTGTTTCATATTTGTTTAAAAGGGTAAATTCAGTTTGTCAAGCGATCTGGTGCGGTCCGCATTTTACAAACACCCATCGCTAAAAGTTAATGTCAATACTGATAGGCATTATGTTCATACTAACCAGTGAATAGATTGTAAACTA
>NC_054704.1:39927224-39979092 GCF_016097555.1 Gigantopelta aegis | reverse complement strand
TTCTGTGGGAAAACTTTATTTATTTAAACATATATTTTTATATAAAAACATTTAAACACTTGCTACTTGTTATGTAATTTTGTCAAGAACGTGTGTGCTCAATGTTTTAGCTATTTAGTCAATTTATTAATCGGGCAATTAGTTTATTGCATTGAATAATGTGATATTAAATATCACACAGTCTATATCTAATAATTGTATTTAATTGCATGTGATAACTTGTACACATGGCAATTGTTTAGTACCATGATTGGATAATTCGGATTTATCAATCTTGGTACACGTGACTTCTGCGGTCTATTAAAGTTTTTAATC
Source organism: Gigantopelta aegis (assembly GCF_016097555.1). Taxonomy (NCBI): domain Eukaryota; kingdom Metazoa; phylum Mollusca; class Gastropoda; order Neomphalida; family Peltospiridae; genus Gigantopelta; species Gigantopelta aegis. Next base: position 39,978,777 of record NC_054704.1, on the reverse strand, counting down.
CAGTTAGTGGTTATTGTGGATCGGGAAGGTCACAATATAAAGATGAAAATCTAGCTTGTATCCCTCACTAGAGAATGAACCCACACACTTCAAATATCGTTCCTACATAACTGTACCACTTTCGATATGCAACTAAGGTGCCAGAGTCAAGTAAAGTAATTTATTCATCATCCTAGTTTATGAACCCGGACTTTAAACGATCTATCTGATATAACAGATAATTCTACATAAATGTAGGTATGGATGATTAAATTACAATATTTGTGATTTTAAACAAACTATATAAACCATTTAAATAATGTCCCTTTTAGCATGTGAATCTAACGTTAAATAGTGGGCGAGACGTAGCCCAGTGGTAAAGCCCTCTCTTGATGCGCGGTCGGTTTGGGATCAATCCCCATTAGTTGGCCAATTGGGCTATTTCTCGCTCCAGCCAGTGAACCACGACTGGTACATCAAAGGCCGTGGTATGTGCTATTATGTCTATGGTATGGTGCATATAAAATATCCCTTGCTGCTAATCGAAAAGAGTAGCCAATAAAGTGGCGAAATCGGATTTCCTCCCTCAATATCTGTGTGGTACTTAACCATATGTCCGACGCCACATAACCATAAATAAAATGTGTTGAGTGCGTCGTTAAATAAACCATTTCCTTCCAAACGTCAAACATGGGCCTAACTGTACAAAAATGTGCACGGATCGTAAATGTGCTATAAAAACGTCATCCTTCCTTATTGTTTAACCTATAGTGGCTAGTGAGAGAGATATCGGTTTGATGGCATTACAAATCACCACTGAACCATTAAAACTCCCTATGGGTGAGTCGACAGCGGGGTGCAAACTAAATATCTACCAGCTTTATATATATACGACACACAACTTCCCCAAAACCCAAAATAAAAAAACACCCCTGAAAAAATAACAATAACAAAAAACCCTAAAAAAACAACACACAATTTTTCTTTATTTAACGACACCACTAGAGCACATTGATTTATTAATTATCAGCTATTTGATGTGAAACATTTGGTAATTTTGACATGTAGTCTTAGAGAGGAAACCCGCTACATTTTTCAATTAGTAGCAAGGTATCTTTTATATGCACCATCCCACAGACAGGATAGTTCATACCACGGCGTTTGATATACCAGTCGTGGTGCACTGACTGCTACGAAAAATAGCCCAATGAGTCCACCGACGGGGATCGATCCCAAACCGACCGCGCATCAAGCGAGTACTTTACCACCCGACTACGTCCCGCCCCACAACACAAAAAGCCAACAAACAAGTAAACAACCTACAACAGAACCTCCTCCAACAAAAAGTCGGTTTCTTGAAAAAAGTAAGGGTAGAAGATGGTTTTAAACGTGATACTTATTTGATAGCCTTATGGGCACTAAGCTACGTATTATAATTTTAATAATAATGTTAATATGCCCATAAATGTTGATTCCCCTTAGTATATAACAAATTATATCCCATGTTAAAATAGTCATAATACATTTGTAACATACCAAGATAGTTAAATCAGATTTTAAAACAAAAAAACAAATCAACAATATGAAGAACAACACCCCCTACCCCGACACCCCCCAAAACAACAACAAACAAGCAAAGAAGAAGAACAACAACAAACACAAAACACACATACACAAACAAGAGGTGAACCAAATAGGCGTTGGAATGCATTTTGTATTAGAATTCAAGTCAATATGACAAGTTAGGGTAGTTTTATTACAACTGGAGTTCGGTAAACTATTGCAATTCAGAACATTACATGTATTCTGTCCATGAGTGGATCGGAACTAAATTAGTAACAATTTGAGTCTAGTCTGAAATGTTTTTTAAAACTTTGTTTCAGAGCAGTGAAGAAATGTTATTTAAATATAGGTATGGATGTTTAAATCACATTTTATTTTTGGTTTTAAACAAACTATATAAACTATTTGAATAATTTCCCTTTCAGCATGTGAACATAACGTCAAATATGGGCCTAACTGTAACAAAATGTGCAAGGATCGTAAATGTGCTATAAAAACGTCGTCCTGCGACACAATTGGCACTTGTATTGGAGGATGTCAAGCTGGTTGGATGAACACGGATTGTACTGAAGGTATGTTTTTCGTTATTGTTTATCCTATAGTGGCTATTGAGAGAGATATTGGTTTACGGGCATTACACATCACCATTGAACCATTAAAACTCCCAATGGGCGAGAGCCGACAGCGATGTGCAAACCAAATACCAACCAGCTTTATGATCGATAACTTAGCCACTATGCCACTGATACCTGTAGCGGACACTGTATACATAATTTATATAATTATAACATAGTTATAATGATCACATATTTCTTATAAAATGTGTTAAAATATATTATAATTTATAATATTTATTAAATGTATTTAAATATATATATATATAAGACACAGAACAACTTCTGCAAAAAACCCAAAATAAAAAAGACCCCCCCCCCCCCCCCAAAAAAAAAAAAGAAGAAGAAGAAATGAACAAAAAGCCACCTAAAACAAGACAAAAAGCCAAAGTCGGTAGAACATGTTCTTAAAGGTAATATTTAATAAGTAAGTTTTAATAATGTTACAATACCATAAATGTTGAATTCCCATGTCCATGTTAAATAAATCATAATACATTTTTTATAACATACCAAGATTGTCAAACAAGATTTTAGAAGAAAAAAACCCCACCACCCCCTAAAAAGCCAACAAAAAACAACAAACAAAACAACAACATGAAGAACAACAACACCCCCATATCCCGAACCCCCTATAAACCCCCCCCCCCAAAAAAAAAAAACACACAAAAAAACAAAAACAACAACAAATAAACACAAAAACAACAAGAAAAAACTAAACAAAAAAAGCAAGCAAGAATAACATCAACAACAAACAAACACACAAACCACACATACACAAAGAAACAGTTGAACCATCTAGGCATTGGAATGCATTTTAGAAAAAAGAAAGAAAAAAAAGCAAAACATGAAGAACAACAACACCCCCTCAACCCGAACACCCCCTCCCTAGCCACTAAAACACACACAACTCCCCCCACACACCACCACCCTAAACCCCCCGCTCCCCCCAAACACACACAAAAAAACACAAAAAAAGCAAGCAAAGAAGAAGAACAACAACAAACAAACACAAAATACACATACACAAACAATAGCTGAACCACCTAGGTGTTGGAATTCATTTTATATTATAATTCAAGCCAGTATTACAATTCATGGTAGCTTTATTACAACTGAAGTTCGGTAAATTGTTGCAATTCAGAACATTACATGTATTCTGTCCATGAGTGGATCGGAACTAAATGAGTAACAATTTGAGTCTAGTCTGAAATGTTTTTTAAAACTTTGTTTCAGAGCAGTAAAGGAATGTTATTTAATTATAGGTATGGATGTTTAAATTACATTTTATTTTCTGGTTTTAAATAAAGTATATATATATAAACAAAAACAAAAAAACATTTGAATAATTTTCCATTCAGCATGTGAACTTAACGTCAAATATGGGCCTAACTGTAACAAGATGTGCAACGATCGTAAATGCGCTACAAAAACGTCATCCTGCGACACGATTGGCACTTGTATTGGTGGATGTCAAGCTGGTTGGAAGAACACAGACTGTACTGAAGGTATGTTTTTTTTTTCCATATTGTTTAAACTATAATGGCTTGTGACAGAGATATTGGTTTAGTGGGCATTACACATCCCCACTGGACGATTAAAACAGACTGATGTTTCAGCCACTAAACTACCAAGGCCATTGCAAACTGAATGCAAGGCTGCAGGAACAGCTGTCCGCCCTAACTTTATCTTCTAATAATGCAGGTCCTAGGTCTAATATACCTAGGAATGCAAGTCCTAGGACTTACGTTCCTTGGGAATAATAATAATAAAAGAACAAAAATATATTTGCGTTATATTAATTATCATGTTATTTTATTGTTTAAAGATTCATATTGGCGAGTTTGTAGTTCTCTGGAGTTTGTGCCTTTTTGTCAATAAGGTTACGGGCGCGTGTACAGAGTGGGTGTCGTGGGGTGGTCCCCAACACGAAGAAACTTCTACAGTCTGTGAATCCCGACAGAGATCAAAGATCTCAAATTCGTTCTAAATTAAACCAGTATCTTTCCTGGATCAGCGAATATTTGGACGAACTGGACGACGACGATACCAATGGTGATGATACTAATGATGAAGAGAAATGGACACTAATATTATTCACATGTCACCCTTAACGCCTCTCCATGTAACCCAATGTGTGTCCATTTGATTTATATGTACTTGTGTATAGTGATTTGTAATTTAGAAATTAAATGAAAAAACCCCAAACCATTGCGTTTGTAATTTTGTGCTTTTTTACTCCATGACAAAATTTTTGATTGGATGTCAGTTGATTTTTGTACCGCTACTCGCTACTTTATAATAGCAAGGAATGTGTGCACAGGATGGCACATACCACGGACCTTGACATACCAGTAATAATGCACTGGTTGGATATAGCCTATTGGACCACCGACGGGGATCGATCCTAGATCAACCACTGTATTTACCCATTTTGTAAAATTTATATTATAAGACTCTGTAAAGTCTAGTACTCGCGGGAAATAATCTGTTTAAAATGCATTTATTTCCCTTGATGATAGGTTAGTTTGGTGCGTTGAGTTGCAGTCACGCGTTCTTTCTTCAAAGGAATGAGCTGGGGTGTTACAAATTCCTTTCTTCCCCTTAACACACATTCCTTTTTTTATTTTAATCATTTCTGCTTTTAAAGTAATGAACTTGGTGTTACACACACATTCGTTTCTTTTCTCTTATAATAATGTCTGTTTTCAAAGCAATGGGCTGTGGAGTTACACACACATTCCTTTTTCCCCCCTCAACACACATTTCTTTCTTTTATTTTAATCATTTCCGCTTTTAAAGTAATGGGCTGGGGTGTCACACACATTCCTTTCTTTTACTTTTATAATAATGTCGGCTTTCAAAGCAATGGGCTGGAGTGCTACACACATATAATAAAACTAATAATGAGTTAAATATGTCACTTGAGTAATAAATTCCAATTAAATAAAAGTAAATTTCAGTTTAGTGTTATTTATTTATGAACCAACTGTCGAACAAAATGCCACCGAAAAATCGTTCTGCTTTAACTTTAAAACAACGAGTAGAAGTTATCAGGAAGTCAGAGAAAGATCGTTTCAGTGGTAGAAAGATAGAAGAGCAATTTGGAGTGGGTCGTACGCAAATTGACGGCATTTTAAAAAGGAAAGCAGATGTTCTAGCAGACTTTAAAAATAACGTTCCAAGAGCACGAAAAAGACAGAAGAAGGACACTGACAATGAAGAGATCAACATGCTTGTTTGGCAATGGTTCCAAGACGCGACGTCACGGCAAATAAATTCCTTTCTTCCCCTCAACACACATTTCTTTCTTTTATTTTAAGCATTTCCACTTTTAAAGTAATGGGCTGGGGTTTTACGCACATTCCTTTCTTCCCCTACCTTCTTCACTGTCTTTCTTTCTTTCTTTGAAACATATCGTCTGCTTCGATATCTGTTTGGACTTAGGGTATCATATTTCCGCTAGGTGGCGTATTTCACAAGAGAGCAACACTTTCACTTGAAAACGGCACATGTGTTGCTCATTAACGTATTTTAGCTAGACATTTGATAGCCTCTGTGGTAAGTGGCTAATATATTCAGTTACCTAGGGCTGCCTATGACACTGGGGATAGTACTTAGTATAATTTATATAATAATTTATAATATTGATTAAATGTATTTAAATATATATATATAAGACACAGAACAACTTCTGCAAAACCCAAAATAAAAACACCCCCCCCCCCCCCCGAATTTTGTTTTTTAACAAAAAGCCCCCTAAAAACAACACAAATAGCCAACAAAGAAACAAGCAAACAACCTTCAACAAAGCCCCCTCCAACAAAAAGTCGGTTTGTTGAAACAAATATGGGTAGAACATGTTCCTGAACGTATTATTTATTTGATGGCCATATGGACACTAAGCTACATATTAGAGTTTTAATAATGTTACAATACCCATAAATGTTGTAAATTGTTGCAATTCAGAACATTACATGTATTCTGTCCATGAGTGGATCGGAACTAAATTAGTAACAATTTGAGTCTAGTCTGAAATGTTTTTTAAAACTTTGTTTCAGAGCAGTGAAGAAATGTTATTTAAATATAGGTATGGATGTTTAAATCACATTTTATTTTTGGTTTTAAACAAACTATATAAACTATTTGAATAATTTCCCTTTCAGCATGTGAACATAACGTCAAATATGGGCCTAACTGTAACAAAATGTGCAAGGATCGTAAATGTGCTATAAAAACGTCGTCCTGCGACACAATTGGCACTTGTATTGGAGGATGTCAAGCTGGTTGGATGAACACGGATTGTACTGAAGGTATGTTTTTCGTTGTTGTTTATCCTATAGTGGCTATTGAGAGAGATATTGGTTTAAGGGCATTACACATCACCATTGAACCATTAAAACTCCCAATGGGCGAGAGCCGACAGCGATGTGCAAACCAAATACCAACCAGCTTTATGATCGATAACTTAGCCACTATGCCACTGATACCTGTAGCGGACACTGTATACATAATTTATATAATTATAACATAGTTATAATGATCACATATTTCTTATAAAATGTGTTAAAATATATTATAATTTATAATATTTATTAAATGTATTTAAATATATATATATATATAAGACACAGAACAACTTCTGCAAAACCCAAAATAAAAAGACCACCCCCCCCCCCAAAAAAAAAAAGAAGAAGAAGAAATGAACAAAAAGCCACCTAAAACAAGACAAAAAGCCAAAGTCGGTAGAACATGTTCTTAAAGGTAATATTTAATAAGTAAGTTTTAATAATGTTACAATACCATAAATGTTGAATTCCCATGTCCATGTTAAATAAATCATAATACATTTTTTATAACATACCAAGATTGTCAAACAAGATTTTAGAAGAAAAAAACCCCACCACCCCCTAAAAAGCCAACAAAAAACAAACAACAAACAAAACAACAACATGAAGAACAACAACACCCCCATATCCCGAACCCCCTATAACCCCCCCCCCCAAAAAAAAAAAACCCACAAAAAAACAAAAACAACAACAAATAAACACAAAAACAACAAGAAAAAACTAAACAAAAAAAGCAAGCAAGAATAACATCAACAACAAACAAACACACAAACCACACATACACAAAGAAACAGTTGAACCATCTAGGCATTGGAATGCATTTTAGAAAAAAGAAAGAAAAAAAAGCAAAACATGAAGAACAACAACACCCCCTCAACCCGAACACCCCCTCCCTAGCCACTAAAACACACACAACTCCCCTCACACACCACCACCCTAAACCCCCCGCTCCCCCCAAACACACACAAAAAAACACAAAAAAAGCAAGCAAAGAAGAAGAAGAACAACAAACAAACACAAAATACACATACACAAACAATAGCTGAACCACCTAGGCGTTGGAATTCATTTTATATTATAATTCAAGCCAGTATTACAATTCATGGTAGCTTTATTACAACTGAAGTTCGGTAAATTGTTGCAATTCAGAACATTACATGTATTCTGTCCATGAGTGGATCGGAACTAAATGAGTAACAATTTGAGTCTAGTCTGAAATGTTTTTTTAAAACTTTGTTTCAGAGCAGTAAAGGAATGTTATTTAATTATAGGTATGGATGTTTAAATTACATTTTATTTTCTGGTTTTAAATAAAGTATATATATATAAACAAAAACAAAAAAACATTTGAATAATTTTCCATTCAGCATGTGAACTTAACGTCAAATATGGGCCTAACTGTAACAAGATGTGCAACGATCGTAAATGCGCTACAAAAACGTCATCCTGCGACACGATTGGCACTTGTATTGGTGGATGTCAAGCTGGTTGGAAGAACACAGACTGTACTGAAGGTATGTTTTTTTTTTCCATATTGTTTAAACTATAATGGCTTGTGACAGAGATATTGGTTTAGTGGGCATTACACATCCCCACTGGACGATTAAAACAGACTGATGTTTCAGCCACTAAACTACCAAGGCCATTGCAAACTGAATGCAAGGCTGCAGGAACAGCTGTCCGCCCTAACTTTATCTTCTAATAATGCAGGTCCTAGGTCTAATATACCTAGGAATGCAAGTCCTAGGACTTACGTTCCTTGGGAATAATAATAATAAAAGAACAAAAATATATTTGCGTATATTAATATCATGTTATTTATTGTTTAAAGATTCATATTGGCGAGTTTGTAGTTCTCTGGAGTTTGTGCCTTTTTGTCAATAAGGTTACGGGCGCGTGTACAGAGTGGGTGTCGTGGGGTGGTCCCCAACACGAAGAAAATTCTACAGTCTGTGAATCCCGACAGAGATCAAAGATCTCAAATTCGTTCTAAATTAAACCAGTATCTTTCCTGGATCAGCGAATATTTGGACGAACTGGACGACGACGATACCAATGGTGATGATACTAATGATGAAGAGAAATGGACACTAATATTATTCACATGTCACCCTTAACGCCTCTCCATGTAACCCAATGTGTGTCCATTTGATTTATATGTACTTGTGTATAGTGATTTGTAATTTAGAAATTAAATGAAAAAACCCCAAACCATTGCGTTTGTAATTTTTGTGCTTTTTTTACTCCATGACAAAATTTTTGATTGGATGTCAGTTGATTTTTGTACCGCTACTCGCTACTTTATAATAGCAAGGAATGTGTGCACAGGATGGCACATACCACGGACCTTGACATACCAGTAATAATGCACTGGTTGGATATAGCCTATTGGACCACCGACGGGGATCGATCCTAGATCAACCACTGTATTTACCCATTTTGTAAAATTTATATTATAAGACTCTGTAAAGTCTAGTACTCGCGGGAAATAATCTGTTTAAAATGCATTTATTTCCCTTGATGATAGGTTAGTTTGGTGCGTTGAGTTGCAGTCACGCGTTCTTTCTTCAAAGGAATGAGCTGGGGTGTTACAAATTCCTTTCTTCCCCTTAACACACATTCCTTTTTTTATTTTAATCATTTTTCTGCTTTTAAAGTAATGAACTTGGTGTTACACACACATTCGTTTCTTTTCTCTATAATAATGTCTGTTTTCAAAGCAATGGGCTGTGGAGTTACACACACATTCCTTTTTCCCCCCTCAACACACATTTCTTTCTTTTTTTTTTATTTTAATCATTTCCGCTTTTAAAAGTAATGGGCTGGGGTGTCACACACATTCCTTTCTTTTTTACTTTTATAATAATGTCGGCTTTCAAAGCAATGGGCTGGAGTGCTACACACATATAATAAAACTAATAATGAGTTTAAATATGTCACTTGAGAATAAATTCCAATTAAATAAAAGTAAATTTCAGTTTAGTGTTATTTATTTATGAAAACAACTGTCGAACCAATGAATGCCACAAACGAAAAATCGTTCTGCTTTAACTTTAAAAAAACGAGTAGAAGTTATCAGGAAGTCAGAGAAAGATCGTTTCAGTGGTAGAAAGATAGAAGAGCAATTTGGAGTGGGTCGTACGCAAATGACGGCATCTTTAAAAAGGAAAGCAGATGTTCTAGCAGACTTTAAAAATAACGTTCCAAGAGCACGAAAAAGACAGAAGAAGGACAATGACAATGAAGAGATCAACATGCTTGTTTGGCAATGGTTCCAAGACGCGACGTCACGGCAAATAAATTCCTTTCTTCCCCTCAACACACATTTCTTTCTTTTTATTTTAAGCATTTCCACTTTTTAAAGTAATGGGCTGGGGTTTTTACGGCACATTCCTTTCTTCCCCTACCTTCTTCACTGTCTTCTTTCTTTCTTTGAAAACATATCGTCTGCTTCGATATCTGTTTGGACTTAGGGTATCATCATATTTCCGCTAGGTGGCGTATTTCACAAGGAGAGCCACACTTTCACTTGAAAACGGCACATGTGTTGCTCATTAACGTATTTTAGCTAGACATTTGATAGCCTCTGTGGTAAGTGGCTAATATATTCAGTTACCTAGGGCTGCCTATGACAGTGGGGATAGTACTTAGTATAATTTTATATAATAATTTATAATATTGATTAAATGTATTTAAAATATATATATAAGAATACCGACACAGAACAACTTCTGCAAACCCAAAATAAAAACACCCCCCCCCCCCCCCGAATTTTGTTTTTTAACAAAAAGCCCCTAAAAAAACAACACAAATAGCCAACAAGAAACAAGCAAACAACCTTCAACAAAACCCCCTCCAACAAAAAGTCGGTTTGTTGAAACAAATATGGGTAGAACATGTTCCTGAACGTATTATTTATTTGATGGCCATATGGACACTAAGCTACATATTAGAGTTTTAATAATGTTACAATACCCATAAATGTTGTAAATTGTTGCAATTCAGAACATTACATGTATTCTGTCCATGAGTGGATCGGAACTAAATTAGTAACAATTTGAGTCTAGTCTGAAATGTTTTTTAAAACTTTGTTTCAGAGCAGTGAAGGAATGTTATTTAAATGTAGGTATGGATGTTTAAATTACATTTTATTTTTTGGTTTTAAATAAAGTATTAAAAAAACACACATTTGAATAATTTTCCTTTCAGCATGTGAACTTAACGTCAAATATGGGCCTAACTGTAACAAGATGTGCAACGATCGTAAATGCGCTACAAAAACGTCATCCTGCGACATGATTGGCACTTGTATTGGTGGATGTCAAGCTGGTTGGAAGAACACAGACTGTACTGAAGGTATGTTTTTTTTCCATATTGTTTAACCTATAGTGGCTTGTGACAGAGATATTGGTTTAGTGGCATTACAAATCCCCACTGGACGATTAAAACAGACTGATGTTTCAGCCACTAAACTACCATGGCCAGTGTAAACTGAATGCAAGGCTGCAGGAACAGCTGTCCACCCTAACTTTATCTTCTAATAATGCAGGTCCTAGGTCTAATATACCTAGGAATGCAAGTCGTAGGACTTACGTTCCTTAGGAATAATAATAATAAAAAAAAACTAAAATATATTTGCGTTATATTAATTATCATGTTATTTTATTGTTTAAAGATTCATATTGGCGAGTTTGTAGTTCTCTGGAGTTTGTGTCTTTTTGTCAATAAGGTTGCGGGCGCGTGTACAGAGGGGGGTGTCGTGGGGTGGTTAAAACGTGCCTCAAAGCAAATTTCCACTTGCCAGTCTAGTCCCCCCACTGCATAATTTCCTGAACATATCCCTGTGCTGTTAATTTTGCTCATTTGCAGAAACTAATTTGGTCTAACACATAAGCAAGAAAGACATTTTTTAATTAACGACGCACTCAACACATTTTATTTACGGTTATATGGCGTCAGACATATGGTTAAGGACCACTCAGATTTTGAGAGGAAACCCGCTGTTGCCACTACATGGGCTACTCTTTCCGATTAGCAGCAAGGGATCTTTTATTTGCGCTTCCCACAGGCAGGATAGCACAAACCATGGCCTATGTTGAACCAGTTATGGATCACTGGTCGGTGCAAGTGGTTTACGGCTACCCATTGAGCCTTGCGGAACACTCACTCAGGGTTTGGAGTCGGTATCTGAATTAAAAATCCCATGCCTCGACTGGGATCCGAACCCAGTACCTACCAGCCTGTAGACCGATGGCCTAACCACGACGCCACCGAGGCCGGTTAACACATAACAAGTCAGAAAGGGCTATGTGATTCTTAGTCCGAACCCACCATATCATCGATACAAATTATGTAGAATGGCTTTCATTAAAGTTAATCAATTCATAGAAATATCGATGACTAAGCGTGGGTGTTAACAGTTCAATAGGTCTCTTCAGCAGCTAAAAAAATACCTGAAAAATGATCATACTGTCAATAATGTGGACACAAACTTTACAGAGGTAATTTTTAAACAGACTATATATATATACTGAACACAATTGAAAATGCACCAGGGATAATACACTTATATTTTGGTATATTAGTGCACTATAATTATTTGGTAATTGGTGTGTTTTTTTAACGTAAGGGGTTTATCTGTTTAATTAACAACAGACGCCGACATCAAAGTTCGTAGAATTTTATTCAGTAATGAAAACTAGAGTGACTATCAAAAACGAAAAGTCAGTAATTTGTATGGCCACCTCTAGCATTCACACACGCTACGCAGCGTTGACGCATGGACAGAATCAGCCTCTGGGTGAGGTTCTGGGGTAACCTCTGCCATTGATCTTGGAGTGCCTGCTCAAGATGCCGAACGTTGTGAAACTGACGTTGGTGGAGACGTCGTCCCATCTCATCCCACAAATGCTCGATTGGAGAAAGGTCAGGGGATAGTGCAGGCCATTCCAGGAGAGGGATGTTTACATTAGCTAAAAACTGCATGGTTAATATCGTAGTGTGCGCTCTTGCGTTGTCCTGTTGAAAGGTGTGCAGTTCTGTGTGAGCAGCAAACTGGGGTGCGACAATTCTTCTCAAGACGTTATCGATACTGGGCTGTCACCCTCCCATGGCAGACATGTAAAGGTGTTTTATACTGATAACTGATTCCGCCCCAAATCATAACACTTCCGCCTCCCCATCGGTCAGTTTCGACAACGCACTCATCTTCATATCGTTCTCCACGACGACACCAAACACGAAGTCGTCCATCAGCATGCCTAGGATGAAATCGAGATTCGTCTGAAAACAAGACACCTTCCCACTGCCGTCTATTCCAGTATCGATGACGATTACACCAGTCTAGCGTGCAATCCTGCTGCAAGTAAGCGGCGTCGTACAGTGTTTGCGCTAACTGGACCATGTTTCCCTTGAATCGTAGGTGCTGTGCGGGCAGCTGGTTGTGTGCGATCACGTAAATGTGTGCGGATGATGTAACGATCTTGTCTTGGTGTTGTAACCCTCTGTTGGCCAGGTCGTGGTCGATGTCGAGTGGTCCCAGTTTGTTGTAAACGACTAAACAATCTCGATATTGTTGAGTGATGACATCTAAGACGTTGTGCTATAGCGCGATTTGATAATCCAGCATCATGCATCTCAACTACTCTTTCGCGTTCTTGTGGTGTCAATACGGGCATTGTAATAAAGTTTTGTCACATAAAGGAACAGTACAAAATTACAGTGGCTTTTATATGCCGTGATCTAAGCTATCACAATTTGCACACTTGTTGCACGTTATTTTTCAGAAGTGCGATGTGTGTTGCGTTTTGGCGACTATCTCCAGATTGTAAGGTTTTATGATTTATCGATAAAGTGCATTGTTCATTATTTTAATTTCCTAATGGTAACTTAATAAGTTACAGAATTTACAGTTCACAATTTGTGTGCATTTTCATTTAAAACGTATAATACAATACCATGGTGCGTTTTCAATGGTGTTCAGTATCTATACTCATGACTGCTTTAGATACATGTAAAAAAAAAAAGTACTCGAATTTTGTGCGGAACTAGGGTAGTCATAGATGCTACCAGCTATCTCAGAAATGAGCAGCTTGACCCCCATTTTTTCTGATTCACTTTAAGGGTGAGGGATGGTAGTATTTATATCTGTGGCACTTATGTCGATTGATACACTGCAGGTAAGAGCTTTAGCCACATATGCTACTATTGTCGTCTATGGAATTTGATTTGGTAGTACACGATGTACTGGTAGGAATAAAAGTCCTAGGAAAATACACTTAAAACTCACTACACAGTTCAATTCCGGGTGAGAGTTCATTCATCACGGTCCCCTATATTTCCTAATTGTGACATATGTTGTGGTTAACATATTCACTTCTAGGAATTGGGGAAGAATTAAAACAATTTTGTATGTTTAATGGTAAGCCTTCTGTCTGTATTTTGCCAATGTTACTTTGTAATATTGTGCACTGACTTTTTAGGATATGGGTGTATAGCGGAAGAGACAGCCGGAGTGATTTGGTTAATGAAACACGTCTTCGGACTGGTATTACAGCCAGATACAGTCATACAGCAAACAACTGAGATGGAAATGTTCTCAATTTTGGAGAGAAAATAAATGCTTACATAATGTATGTTTGCAATGGTGTATGTTGTTAGTTCCAACGAGAACCCGTTCTATTTGCAATCTTCATTTGAAGTTGGGCAATTTTAACATGGATTTCAAACGCAGATGACATCTGTATAGTGAGACCTTAGGTATAGGTATGAAAGTCTGGGTAGGACTATGATTCTGAAGAAATGTAGGTCCGATGGGACTACTTTTCCTGGACCTTAGTTCCCAACGACCTGTGTAAAAGGGCCAGTGTACAAGAAACACAAAGTTCCCAGAAAGAGTAATCCTATCTGACCTCTATTTCTTAGGAACCTTAGACCTACCCGGACTTTCATGCTTCGTATATTTTTCTAGGACTTGCATTCCTACCGTACCTAGATTCCTTTTGCGAGAGTGACATAAATACTAATCAGGTAAATTAGTAGCTGTCCGTTTATTACACTGCAAATCTGCATGAATTGCCAGCAAGATGGAGAATATTTGTAACAATATTACATTTTTGAACTAGTATGTGTGTCTTGCTTTGTTACTATTATACATAAAAGGATAGACTATATGTTCATGCGTTCAGCATGAACAAACTTAAAAAATACACATGGAGCCCGAAATTGCAGATAATATAGTCTGTATGTGAAATCAAATCTATGGAATTTAAAAGCATAAAGTATGAACTGGCTGGTTTGAACCGACCGCAGAATTACCAGGGTAACTTGGGTACCAAAATATGCAAATGAGCTAGGTGACGTGACCTGTCCTACGTTCTGATTGGTTGACGGGGGGCGTGGCCTCTTCTGATTGGCTGACCTCCAAGCGAGGGATGTGATGCCACGGGGTCACTGACCTAACTAGGCTAATGATTTGGCCGCTGTGGGATGGGCGTGGGAATCTGACCTCTGTGTCACGACACACCAGATGTTGGTTAGATTTATGAGCTTGGCAGCCGTCGGGGGTCCTTTGATGTACAGGAAACAGATGGTGCGGAAGTCGTTAATGACTATCAGATGGCAAAATAGCGTGGGTTTAAATGGATTTGGTATCTGTCGGGGGTCTATACAGGAAACAGATAGTGCAGAAGTTGTTAATGACTATTCGATGGCAAGGTAGCATGGGTTTAATAGGTTTGACAGCTGTGCACATCCGGAGAGGGAAAGGTTTGAAACGTGCCCTCGAGATTGCGTGTGGACGCTACATTCGGATTTATAAAACCCCCAGAGTGCTTGCCTTTCGCCCAGGGACACTGCTAGAGAGAAGACGTACACTTGATGATCTTGACACTATTGCGTCTCGTTACGCTGTACTTGGAAAGAAGAAAATAGCATCAGGATATAACAGAAGCACTACAGAGGGCCTTGTCAAAAATGAGCAAAACGAAACGAGATGCAAACTAGACCTTGGCGGTAACATCTACGTCGTGGCTAAACTGTGGAAGGGGGACATTGCCATTCACATTCGTCACTTCGACGATGACCGCGGTAAATGGTTTCCCACCATGACGATGAAACAGTGGTTGGAACTGTCACCTTCAAACGAGAATCAAATGCACCGCAACATCTCGGTGGTAGCATCTACGTCGAATGTAGTTATGCCAGCGTAGATATTCGTCAGTGGTGGTATTGTGATCAAGAACTAGAATCCTCCCATCGAGGTGTTTGACTGACTGCCGGACAGTGGGAAGAGCTCCAGAAATGCTTTGACACTATCTACGACTTTGTACCAGAGCTGAGAGATGTCATACCGTGTTACATGCGAGAAGATCATCAGAATCTGATGGGTGCCATAGAGTGTTAGGAATGCAATCTGAGATATTAGACATGTTCAGACATGTTCGGTGATGTGTTCGGACATGATCTGACATTGTGTATATAAACCTTAGATTTAGATCTGTTTGTCATTCGTCAGTCGACCGCGGTAAAGTGTAGACGTGCACTCCAGAGATGGCATCGGGATATTCTAGAATGGACAGCAACAGTAGCAGCAGTTGCAGCAGTGGTGACAATGTTTTTGTATGCAAATATTCCGAAAGACACATGATCAAATGCAAAAGAGTGGCTACCAAACCAGAAGAAAATGACACGGATCAAACGGACGCTGCTCGTGAACCCTGTGTAATCGTGAATGAAAAACCCATGGATACCCGAGAATATAAAACAAACTCGGCTCCCTACAATGGTGCTTAGATGCTGATGACGAATGGGATGGCCATTCGAGACATTACGTTTTCTGCCATCGTCCCAAAATGAGAGGATTCTACAGACGACTCGAGACATTTGGTCGGTGGCCCCTCCAGATGAGTCAGATCGAGGTAACTCACCAAGGCCGGTCTCTTCTACAGAGGAGACCACAATGCTGTCATCTGTTACTGTTGTGAACTTCAAGCCTACGGATGGAAGAAAATGGGTGATCCAGTGCTGGAACATTACAGGGTGTCCTCGAGATGTCCCTACATTAACAATGTGTTCAAACATTAAACACGTATTACTTGGGTGTGTGCTACTTTTAGTTTTGTAAAATAAACATGTGAATAACACGTTTTGTTTGTTATTAATGTAAGGGTGGCTCTGAGCCATGCATGAGGTATGGTTTGGGATGAGGGCACGGGTCATATGTATCACATAAAATTCAAACTACATGTTTGCGTGCATGATTGAAATTATAGAGAGTATAAATAAAAGGGTAATCTTCATTTAAGGTAGAACCTTCAGAAGCACAACATGTCAGACCAGTACACAGCCACATTTTCCAGTGCAGCGTGGTGGGAAAAGTCAGATGATGTACAGCGTGGATTGATGTCTAGACCTCTACGATCCCACGTGGAAAAAAGAAAAAGAGGACAAGTCCCCAACACCCAAAGTCATCATGGTCTCCCCAACGCAACAGACGGCAGAACAAGCCAAGGCCGAGCAGAACCAGAAACGAGAACATTGGCGTGGAACAGAAACGACGAGAACAGACTGGTATGGGTCAAAAACAGCACAGGCATTTCTGAGAAGACTATAAAAGAGGGCGTGACAATTTCAACATCGTCAGTTCACATAGAACACTTCAACAATCAACATCATGAATCAGAATTGGTTTATTCCGAAATATGTCATGAACAAAAGATCGTGTCCCGTATGTCCAAAGACTTTTTCAAAACCATCAAATATGCTACATCATTGGAAGACCTTCCATTCAACTCAACTCAAGGCTCCCATGACTCCAGCTCCTATAGCTCCTGCTCTGCTTCCTAGGGCTCCTATAGCTCCTACTCCATCTCCTATAGTTCCTGCTCTGGCTGTTATAGCTCCTGCTCTGGCTCATATGGCTCCTGATCTGGCTCCTAGGGCTCATATAGCTCCTGCTTCGTCTCCTAGGGTTCCTGCTTTCCTAATCGATCTCTTCACCATGATCGTGTCGGGACCCACTTTGTGTGGAAAAACATTTTTGGTGTACAAACTGCTAAGGGATGGTAAGATCGCCTCAACGCATCAACTGGCTCTACAAACGATGGCAACCACTCTACGACATCATTGAGGCAACCGTTCAAGTGAAATTTGTTCAAGGCATACCCAAGAAAAGGATCATTATTTGGATCCCAGAGTCAGAAATCTCATCATATTGTACGACCTGATGTCTACAGTTGGAAAAGACGCTCGCATCACCGACCTGTTCACGGAATGAAGTTACCACAGAAACCAGAACTTGTATCACAGCAACGACCCGATGCAGACAAGAAACTGTCATTACTTGGCACTGTTCAACAACCCCATCGACAAGCAACAAGTCCTAACCTTGGCACAGCAGATGTATCCTGGAAATACTCGTCATTTGATGCAACGGTTTGAGGAAGCGACCCACAAGCCCTACGGACATCTCTTGGTGGACTTGAAACCGACCACGCCCGAACAGTGGCGCCTTTGATCTGATGGTTTAGAGATGGGGCCGTCCGAATGGTATAAAAGCACGAACGTAAAAGAGCTCTACGTGCGAATCATGCAAAGGAACACTTTCAAGAGAAAACTACCAGTCATACCCGCCTATAAAAGTGACGACGACGAAGAAGATGAGGTAGAGCCCTATCTGAAAAAAGTCAAGAGGATGCAGTCTTGCGATACCTGTGGTCTAGTCTTTAAAGACGGGAGTGACTTGTAGCGACATCTGCGATTTCAAATGTGCAAGCAGTCATCCAATCTGGAAAATTAAGGTGTACGTCTGATGATCGAGTGTGAATTCGACATCAATCATGATTATGTCGAAAGCAAGAGAAAATTCTTCGAAGAAAAAAAACATGTCCCAAGATGCCATCAGAAGAAACATGAAGACTTTACAATGGAAGTTATTTAAAGACACATACTCTCGCTTCCTGATATATATGCATTACTTTGACAAAGACCCCAACACGAGGAAAATTCTACAGTCTGTGAATCCCGGCAGAGATCAAGAGATCTCAGATTCGTTCTAAATTAAACCAGTATGGTTCCTGGATCAGCGAATATTTGGACGAACCAGACGACGACCATACCAATGGTGATGATACTGATGATGAGGACGAAGATGATGATGAACACTAATATTATTCACATGTCGCCCTTAATGCCTCTCGATGTAACCCAATGTGTGTCCATTGTGTATATGTGTAGTTGTAGTTGAAAAAACCCAAACCATTGCGTTTGTCTTTTTTTTTTTTTTTTTACTCCATGACTAGATTTGTGATTAGATGTCAGTTGATGCTTTTAACGCTACTCGCTACTTTATAGTAGCAAGGGATGTGTGCACAGGATGGCACATACCACGGCCCTTGACATACCAGTCATAATGCACTGGTTGGATGTAGCCTATTGGACCACCGACGGGAATCGATCCTAGATCGACCACTGTATTTACCCATTTGGTAAAATTTATATTATAAGACCCTGTAAAGGCTAGTACTCGCGGGAAATACTCTGTTTAAAATGCATTTATTTCCCTTGATCATAGATTAGTTTGGAGCGTTCTTTCTTCAGAAGAATGGGCTTCCTTTTTTCCCCTTAACACACCTTTTTTATTTTAATCATTTCTGCTTTTAAAGTAATGGACTTCGTGTTACACACACATTCCTTTCTTTTACTTTTATAATAATGTCTGTTTTCAAAGCAATGGGCTGGGGTGTTACACACACATTCCTTTCTTCCCCTCAACACACATTTCTTTCTTTTATTTTAATCATTTCCGCTTTTAAAGTAATGGGCTGGAGTGTTACGCACATTCCTTTCTTCCCCTACTGGTCACGGATTAAGTGTATGTACCTTATCCACTGTCTTTCTTTCTTTCTTTGAAACATATCGTCTGCTTCGACATCTGTTTCGACTTAGGCTATCATATTTCCGCTAGGCGGCGTATTTCACAAGAGAGCAACACTTTCACTTGAAAACGGCACATGTTCCTCGTTAACGTATTTTAGCAGACTGAACTGAACTGAACTGAACTTTATTTACACTCTGGCCGTAATTCAACGGCATATGAATGCATTGTAAAAATATAATTAAATAAATAAATGAAAAGATGGCACATTCGTCATATATTCTGTATAAGCTACACATCTGATAGCCTCTGTGCTAAGTGGCTAATGTTTTCTCTGTGAAATAAAGTTTGAAATCATGGAACACACACGCACGCACGCACGCACACGGACACGCACACGCACACACACAGACACAGACACACACACTTCAGTTATGTAGCGCTGCCTAGGACAGTGGGGATAGTACTTAGTTGTTGATATTCTCCGCTCTAACACTAGTCCAATAATCCATTAAGATTTAAGCACGCTATCCTGGATACACGCAGTTAAGCTATCTGGGGCTATTTAGGACAGTTGGGATAGTGGAAGCGTGAGAGAGATTCTCTGGTCTAACACTAATCCAGTAATTCATTAAGGTTTAAGCATGCTATCCTGGACACACACACACGCACGCACGCGCGCATGCACTTAAACTATCTATGGGGCTACTTGTCCAGGACAGTGGGAGATAGTGGTTAGTGAAACGTCTGGGTAGTGACCAGTTGATACCCGGATACGAACCCAGTACCTACCAGTCTTAACCACTACATTTATTTATTTAAATACAGCAATGTCTCGGGCATTTCCTGTGACGTAACACCCCACGCTATCTTTAGGTCAACGGAAGATCATTAAACAAGTGTTTATTAAGACAGAAGAAATCGCACCAGATCCAGTGCTATTACCAGCGTTGCTGTTGCTACTACCACTGCTGCTACCGTTGTTGTTACCACTACTGCTACTTTAACTGCTGCTGTTACTGATCACCTGCTTGATACTGCTGCAGTTGGTGCTGCTGCTACTACTATTTGTGTTGCATCTGGTACTTCCATCGCTACTACTACTGCTGAGAACTGTTGTTACTACTACTACTACTATTACTACTGTTGCTGCTGCTACTACTGCTACTACTTAAGCAGCAGCAGCAACAATAGTAGTAGTAGTAGCAGGAGAAGCAGCGGCAGCGGCAGTAGTAGTAACCGTAGTAGTGGCAGCGGCACCAATAACAACAGAAGTAGTAGTGGCAGGAGGAGGAGAGGGAGCATCAGCAGCAGCAACGACAACAGCAGTCAATAATTACAAAAACGTCTTGAATGTCCAACAATTCTGTTTCTGTTAGTCATATATCCTGTTTCGAACATTCAGTCATCGGTTTGCTTTCTCTCAATATCATCACTAACATTAAATGAAATATGATTAGAATTTAAACAGAATATATATATATATATATATCGTTGCGTGAGAGCCAGAAGGACGTAAGTGCATCAAAATACATTTTTAAAAAGCCGAGATAATGAAGGAAAACTGTTTTTCTTTGTATATTTGCGATATTTATAGCATATTAAGTGTTTTAGTTATTTGTGTAAATAGTGGTAATTACTACGATTATTCATTATTGAATTAAATGCGTCACTTATGACCACCAGTAAATCAAATTAAATTAGAATCTTTATTCTAAAAGATACATCACTTCATAAACATTTCAGTTTTGCAAATCACATGGTAATTAAAAATTATGTACAGTACATATTAATTATTAATTAAAACGTTATTTTACTTTTTTTAAATAATAATATGATAAATAAAATCACCTACTGAATAAAATAATAAAGTGAAAACAAACTACTCTGACTCGTGTAATCCTTGTTTTCTTTAACCCACCCCTACTATAAGATTGCGTGTGACCTTATCTGGTTGTTTGATGATGGTGCATCAGAATCAGATGACATGTTAGTACAAAACCTGTTTTGGAGGCAAGTATTCGTTCCTGACAAGTCATCAGAAAAGCGGAGTACATGTATGACAAGTTCTGTAAATGTTTTTAGCCATGGGAGTACTTTGCAGATAAGGTTCCCGGTTCTGCTGCCTTGGGATGTAATTCACTAGTTTCAAGAATATCTGGTTTATCAGCTAGTGTATAAGACAAACCAGAATAGTTAAGCAAACCGAAGCTGACATCATTTAAGGAAAAAAAAACTATGTTTAGCGTGTCACTGGTTTGGGATACACTGGGTTCAAGTGAAGCTCATTCAAAGGATATATGGTTTACATTTCCAATGAGGGTGTGCACTGAATATAAAATCCCGGAGCAGTGAACACTAACTATACCATGTTCAATGCCTGATGAGTATGCAGGGTTCTCTCCAGGTTCTATTGAGTGACCCGTCATCCATCCAGCTTCTGATGTACGTTGGGTGTACTCTCCAGGTTCCGTTGTGTGGTCAGTGCTACCTCCTGGTTCTGTGGTGTGTTTGGTGATCTATCCAGGTTCTACCCATTTGGCTACTTCTCGTTCCAGCCAGTGCTCCACAACTGGTGTAACAAAGGCCGTGGTATGTACTATCTTCTTTGTGGGATGGTGCATATAAAATATCCTTGCTGCCAATCGAAAAGAGTAGACAATGAATTGGCGACAGCGGGTTTCCTCTCTCAATATCTGCGTGGTCCTTAATCACATGTCTGAAGCCATATAACCGTAAATAAAATGTGTTGAGTGCGTCGTTAAATAAAACATTTCCTTCCTTTCCAGGTTCTATTGTGTGTTCGGTGATCTCTCCAGATTTGGATTTTTATATTATTATTAATTTCGAATTGCGCAAGCAAAATACTTAAATTCCCCTATTATATTTTGATTTAAAACTCAAAATTGTCCCGTCAATTTTCTGTCCCGGAGCCGGCCCCTGGCCTCCAGAGATGGGCCCCGGGATAGACATGCTTGAAACCTCTGTGGTATAGGAGCATGTTAATAGATTAAAGTCGTCCAGATTCTGTTGTGTGTTCAGGCGATCTCTCCATGTTCTGTTATGTGTTCTGTGATCTCTCCATGTTCTGTTATGTGTTCTGTGATCTCTCCATGTTCTGTTGTGTGTTCTGTGATCCACCATGTTCTGTTGTGTGTTCAGTGATCTCGCCATGTTCTGTTGTGTGTTCAGTGATCTCTCCACGTTCTATTGTGTGTTCAGTGATCTATCCATGTTCTGTTGTTTGTTCTGTGATCTCGCCATGTTCTGTTGTGTGTTCAGTGATCTCTCCATGGTATATTGTGTGTTCAGTGATCTATCCATGTTCTGTTGTTTGTTCTGTGATCTCGCCATGTTCTGTTGTGTGTTCAGTGATCTCTCCATGGTATATTGTGTGTTCAGTGATCTATCCATGTTCTGTTGTTTGTTCTGTGATCTCGCCATGTTCTGTTGTGTGTTCAGTGATCTCTCCATGGTATATTGTGTGTTCAGGTTTTAAAGGGACATTCCTGAGTTTGCTGCAATGTGTAACATGTTATCGACTAACAGAGACATTTTAACGATTGTAATTCCATATAAAATATATTTTACTGCATAAAATATTAGTGGCTGCATGTTAAACGTATTTTTTGATCGTTCTAATATTTATACTAGGTTAAATTTCATTTTATTTCCTAAAATATTTTATTTTTTTCGTAC
The DNA here is from genome assembly GCF_016097555.1 of Gigantopelta aegis. Lineage (NCBI taxonomy): Eukaryota > Metazoa > Mollusca > Gastropoda > Neomphalida > Peltospiridae > Gigantopelta > Gigantopelta aegis. Next base: position 39,955,699 of record NC_054704.1, on the reverse strand, counting down.
GTACGAAATGTTTTGAAGACAAAATCCAATTTGGGCTTCTTACAAATATTAACCGGCCTCGGTGGCGTCGTGGTTAGGCCATCGGTCTACAGGCTGGTAGGTACTGGGTTCGGATCCCAGTCGAGGCATGGGATTTTTAATCCAGATACCGACTCCAAACCCTGAGTGAGTGCTCCGCAAGGCTCAATGGGTAGGTGTAAACCACTTGCACCGACCAGTGATCCATAACTGATTTAACAAAGGCCATGGTTTATGCTATCCTGCCTATGGGAAGCACAAATAAAAGATCCCTTGCTGCTAATCGGAAAGAGTAGCCCAAGTAGTGCCAACAGCGGGTTTCCTCTCAAAATCTGTGTGGTCCTTAACCATATATCTGACGCCATATAACCGTAAATAAAATGTGTTGAGTGTGTCGTTAAATAAGACATTTCTTTCGTTCTTACAAATATTAAGACTACCAGAAACACATTGAATATACAGCCACTGATATTCTAAACAAGAAAATATATTTAATATGTAATTTAGTTACATATTACAATGCAGCAAACTCAGAAATGTACCTTTAATGACTGCCCAAACTTCAGCACTAAAGATCGATGCTGAGCTGTAGTACAAGCAACATAATTCCCATCCCGTGATCCATCTATATACACCGGAATGTAATCACGGTACCTGTCTTGAGTTTCCATGAAAAACTGTTTATACACAACAGCATGTATACGATATTTCTTCAGATGTGCAAGATCAAACTCAATTTTAGGTGGTGTAATACACCCAGGTGGTAAAACAAAATATGAAGGAGTTTCCAAAGTGTCTGCGAAATTAATGTTGGAAATGGGCAAAACACAACAACAACAACAAAAAAACGCTTAATGCGAAGACCAAATGTACAAATGGCATTCGGCCTTGCATCAAACAACTTCATATATTTGTTATCAAACACCACTTTATGTGTTGGATGTTTCGGTAATGATTTAAACCATACTGCAGAGAAAGCTTTGCACGAATAGCACCCAAACAAGTTTTGTTGTGTGCATCAGCGTACAAGCTCACCATAGGAGATGTTCGGAATGCACCAAGACGAAACCCTGGTTATGTATAGGATTTAGCATCTGCAATTCACCCATAGACAAGTTTTGATCTAACTAAAGATCGATACAGACAGAGCATAACTTTGCAATCTGCTCCTCATTCATTATTACCAATAACATTTAAAATATTAAAAGCTTTTAAGCCCTTCTTTTCAACATATTAAATGGGACACAACAGATATCCTGTCAGATATAACCCCCAGAAATGTGTCTGTAGAATCCAAAGAGGCCAAGAAGCTATGCACGCCTTTATGGGTAGTCAGAGGTTTGTAGTGACATAGGTCAAGTCCGACTATGTAAGCCAAAACCGTAATTTGCACTTTACTAAAGTCACACTTTGCTAAATTGACTGTGAGATTGGCGTTCGATAGTCTGGTGAAGAGTTCTCTCAGATCTCTTATGTGGTCTTCCCATGCATCATTTGACAGCACCATATCATCCAAATACACTCGCACATTTGGCAAGCCTCCAATGATGAAATTCATTAGGCGTTGAAATGGGCCGAATGGCATGACCGTAAACTAAAAGAGCCCATCAGGCGTTACAAAATGTGTGTGGCACGTTCACACAAGGGAATTTGAAGATACCCCTTTAACAAGTCCAATTTTGTTATGTATTTGACATTTGTCGAATCCGACTTTATCAGTTTATTCACTTTCCGTAAATGTGCATACAACCAGTGACTAAGGTCCGATTTTGGTACCAGAATACAAGGTGAACTCCAGCCGCTATTGGACCGCTCAATTATGTTTTTTTGAAACATGTAATCAATTCCCGCCTTCAGTATAGCTCTTTTCTCTGGGTTCAACCAATAGGCATGTTGTTTCATGGCCAGCGCATCGTTTTCAAATTCCACATGTTGATTGATTATGTCAGTGACGCTGGGTGCATAGGGAAACAGACCAGAAAACACATTGATCAGCTGGGTTAATTCTGCCTTGTGGACAGCTGTGAGATGACGTAACTCATTGTCTTGATTAACCAGTACTTCGCTATTGATCATTCTCATATCTGCCTGATCACCTGGTTTGCTGTCTTTGCCGATCGAGTCGATTTCCACGGCCATGGAGGGACTAACATGTGTGCATGCATGGGAGACCTTTAGTAAGTTGACATGGCAGTACCTCGTTCTTTTGCCCTAATCTGGCGTAGCTACAATGTAACCTGTGTCACTCACTTTCGTTTCTATCGTATAGGGTCCAAAATATCTACTTTGTAACAACGGTTTAGGTAAGGGCAAGTACATTAAGACCCGATCACCTGCTTTGAAGACCCTAGGTTTAACTTTCTTGTCAAAGTTGTCTTTTATTGTACTTTGAACATTTGCTAAATGTTTTGGTGCTAACTGGTTTGCCTGCCATAACTTGTCAGAGTTATTCGCCTCTAACCACTAGTCTTTGACTAATTTTAGAGGACCTTTAGGGTGTGCCTGTAAACTAGCTCGAATGGGGTGAAACCCAAGGATTATTGTTTTAAATCCCATGCAGGAAATAAAACGTACAGTACTCCTAGATCCCAGTCCTTCCCATGTTCGCTACAATAACACTTAAGCATGCTCTTTAAGCTTAGATGTAAGCGTTCTCACGCCCATTGGGATTTAGAGTGGTAAGCACTAGACAACTTGGTGGAATTCTAAGAGGTCCATAACCTGTTTGAACAACTTTGACGTGAAGTTAGAGCCTTGATCACTCTGAATTTCGGAAGGAAGACCTGTCATGGTAAAGTATTTAGTCAGAGCCATATCTATCACCCTTGCCGTTATTTTCCACAGCGGAATGGCCTCAGGGAATCGAGTATTTACATACATGATCGTCAGTAAATATTTGTTCCCCTGACTAGTACGCAAAAAAAAGCCTCACAATGTCTATAATTACTTTCGAAAATGCTTGGCCAGTAATAGGGATCAACTTCAGAGGTGCCGGGGGGAGGGGACGTACCTGATTGTGCTTATTCACCAACTGAAAATACTGATCTGTATCTGTGTATATCCCTGACAAATAAAACTCACGTGCAAGGAATTCATACGTCTTAGGTGACCCACGATCATGACCCAAACTCAGAATGTCACGCCTGTAAATTCTGGCACAACCTGAACATTATCATACTGATCATTCACATCACCCACTAGTTTTGACGGACCTTTCCTCATCAACACCTCATTTTGTAAATAAAAACATTCACTCTCATACGTGCTTTGTTTTTTACCAACCAAATTGTCCCAAACAGCTTTCAAAGAACTATCACTTCTCTGAGCAATACACAAACTTTGTTTATTCCTATTTACCTGAGACAGAATATCCCCAGAGTTATCTAATTCAACAGCTGATACAGGACTGAATTGGATTGTATCCTATTAACAGACACCTCATAATCGACTGACGTCACACTATCTTTCACCTCAAACCATTTCGCTAAACAGGTATGTGATAACTCAAATTCCTCCTTTTCTTTCTTTCTCCTAGACATAGAATGCGCAGTGGCGCACACATTTTTTTAATGAGCGTTACGCTAGTGTTGAACAATGGTCCATTGGTGTTTATTTATTAAGTGGATGTAAAAACTGGATTACTGTCAACATTGGTGCATTTCTCAATTAATGTTCAACCATTAAGAGAGGAAAACAAATTTACAAAATCCTGGTTATAAACAATAAATATCATTCTGATCTTTGCTCTCGAGCCCCCAGATAATGCATCTGAGAATGATCCCGGATGAGCCCTCACTTTTATACTCCTGTCACAGTGCTCACGCCCCCACATGCATATACAATAATATTCCATGGCTCGTTTCTCTATCTAGGGGTTACCAGGCGCTTTTGTAGCTTCGCAACAGTGATAAACAATAAACAAATACTCTCCTGTAGTTTAGTACTAATTTCATCAACTAGATAAATGAAACACCAACAACTAACCACATCTTACTTATGTAGCCTCTTTAGGCAACATATCTCTATAACAGAAGCTTATTTAAACATCAGGTTTAATTAAGAATTCTATATATCAGATATAACTATGAACTATTGTTTACAGTTAAATTATAAAAGATAAGTACATATAAAATGTTTGTGTGTAGCATTCATATTTCTATTAAATATAGTTATATTAGTATACCCACTGAAACACAATTCTAGGTTCGTCACACCCGCTACATTTTTCCATTAGTAGCAATGCATCTTTTATATGCACCATCCTAGATAGGATAGCACCTACCACAGCCTTTGATATACCAGTTGAGGTGCACTGGCTGGAATGAGAAATAGCCCAATGGGTCCACTGACGGGGATCGATCATAGACCGACTGTGCATCAAGCTGGCTCTTTACCACTTGGCTATGTCCCGCCCCTAAAAAACAAGAAAGACAACTTATTTGATAGCTTCATGACCATTAAAATATATATTAGAATTGTAATAATAATTTTAAAATATTTAAAAGTACTATCTAAAAAACATGTTACAATGGTAACACATTTCGATTTCCACACAACAAATTGGTTATTTAAATACAAACAAACAACCTCACCCTCGCCAAAAAAAATCAATAAAAAAGAATCAAATAAAATCAAATACACCCCCCCGCCCCAAAAAACAAAAAAACAAACAAGAAAAAGAAAAGAAAAGCCAAACAAAAACAAAACAAAACAAAACGAAACAAAACAACAACAAAAAAACACCAAAAAACACCAAAAAACCCCCACATTAACCCCCCTTCCCACGAAATAAGCATGACATGTAGTAAAACTAGTATTGTATTACGGAAAGTCACTTGCGTAACGTGTCAAATGACATCATCACGCATGAATCTCTGCTCTGACTTCATTAATCTTTAACTTCATTCAACAGATGTGATCGAGTGTCAAGAATCGAATCCATGTGATAAGCAGGCCATTTGCACGAACACGATTGGATCATATACTTGTGCTTGTCGAACTGGATATTCTGAAAACGGACACACATGTACAGGTATTAAATGGCGTTATTTGGTCTTACATACATTTCTGAATCATCTACATTTGCAGTGTATGGAATGTAATGGCACCAGTGTGAACTGTGATGTCTTGTGATATAAAATATCGTATTTGAGGCATTTTCATTTATTAAGTGTGACAGTACACGTCGATGTGTTTTAATCAGCCAACTCTTTTATTTATACTCACGTATATTGCTGTTTAACAGAGGTTTGACAAAATGAAATGCATTTATAAATATAATAAATCTAACATGAACAACTCGGGGGAAAATTTGTTCTAAAATCAGAAAGCATTATCCACAACACCATAATGATTCGCCATATAAGCAGGCTTGCCTTATTTCGCTATTCGTGAAAGTTTTTTTTTTTCTTCTTGTGTTAAATACTCATTATTCGACTCGCAAATAGCATTGTAACATTAACTAAAATAGCAAAATGTAATTGCTACTAGTCGACTAAACCTTGCTTAGAATCAATGGTAAAAATACTAAAAACAAAAAATATGTAGACAAATACGCTTTAGTTACTGTATATATGTAGAAATGCCATCGTTCAGCCATAGTCCATTGCCTGGTGTCCCAGATCAGATCATTGGCTATCCAGGAGCGGGACTCGGGACAGACATGCTTGAAACCTTAGGTGTATATAAGCATGTTAAAACAATTAAGTTCAAAATTGCGCCAAATTTCCTCGATCAAAATTGCGCACCCTTTTCTCTTTGGCATTTAACTGCTCCATTCAAATTCCATAGCACCACCACCACCCTCACCCGCCTGCTACCGATTTGATCGGGCTGCTGGTGCTCCCTTGCACCTGCCAGTGCAGGCGGTCCCTCCTCTCCTCTCCCCCACCTTTCCTGTCATGGACAGGCGTGCGCTACAACAGCTTGTTCTGAATGTGCACGTAAAACCCTATGACATGACATGGCATTAAGCTGAATCAGATTTTAAGTAATAAAAGCAATAGTATGTAAAATCTATCCAGTTATTTGCTAATGATCAATATTAAAAATAACCCCAAGACAGTGCACTATAATTAGAAACTACACAACATACCCAGCTAACAGATTAAATGAATTTACTCTAATTTGGAACACAGATGTGAACGAATGCTTAGGACAGAATTCATGTCACACCGATGCCGACTGCAACAACACAGATGGATCATATGCATGCACCTGCCGAAATGGATATTATGGAAACGGACAATGGTGTGCAGGTAATACAATTGAAGCTTACGGTTTAGAAATGTTGAAAATAATTTCTTTTTTCAAAATTTTAAAAACATCCACCTGATCATGTTTGTATACACTGTTTATACCACAATTTTAATGCATTCATTCATTCATTCTCCCCAATCTGTATCGAAGTGTAAAGATATGTGTCATTAAATTTTGAAAAATTGTTATCTTCGAAATATGAATATTGCACATGATAGTGATATAGTTGATTTGTCCACAGCACTGTGCATTTTGTCATGGAATGAATGAATGAATGTTTAACGAGACTCCATCACGAAACGAAATTGGCTATTGGGTGTCAAGCGAAGGCAAATGAGTAAATGAAATGATAATTAAAATCAATATAAAACGTCTAACAAAAATAGAGAAGTGTTACATAATAACTAGAAGTTAAGTGTTAGGTCAAGAAGCTCATAAATTTCTTCTATTATCATTTATGTATCTTCATCACTCTATCTCAGTAATCGATGATATAAATAAATAAAATCAAGGATTTCTTAATTATTTTGATTTTTAAGACGTTAACAGTTAAAATAGCTATTGATTTGCTTTGTAGACATCACTTGGATTTTTTTTTAAGTTCGATGATCAACAGTTTCAAAGAAAATGCTTATCGTAGAATGCAAAATTATAGCATGCTTTGTGGGCTAGACAGTCTATTACTCCTACAGGCGATATGTCAAGTGTATTTCTACTGTCCTGGAGCCTACGTTAATAAGATTAGTATAGGCTGAAAACAAAACATTTTATGAAATAAATATGTTTGTGGCGTAATTTGTTAATCGTGACTTGTCGTTTTGACCTTTTATTCTCTTGAGTTTGGGAGGGTAAAAAATAAAGCTATCATCAAATGTAATATCTTACTGCAAAGGTATTTTCAATCTGAACACAGTGACAATGGTTTCGTTTTGATATATTGATCACCCCCTCTAGCACAAGTTCAGGTTTTGTCATGGAACCAGAGTAACCCAGAAATGATTGTTAGATACAGGGCTGTTCACAAATATTGTTCGCAGTGACTGCCATTCTGTTAACCCTGTTATATATGTCAAATAACTATTTCATCTTGAGTTTCCCTATGTTGGTGAAAATTAAAATGCATTAACACTTTTCGGAATTTTACTGTATATTGCAGACAAGAACGAATGTCAGAATGGAGAGAGTACATGTCACACTGACGCTGTCTGCAAGAATACACCTGGATCATACACGTGCACCTGTCAAGATGGATATACTGGAGATGGACATTCATGCATAGGTAACTGAAGCTTACAACATGATAATGCTAGCTAATGTATATGTGACACTGAGACTTGGCGACATTGGTACAATTAACAGATATACCAAAAAGAATTATGCATTTGCATAACCTTTAATACTTATACTTAAAGTAAACGCATTGTGTTGCTTGATATGTAATCACATTATTTATTTTTGACACACACGCACGCACAAACCATTCGCATGCATGTACGTATATGTGTGGATGTACGTGTTCATGCCTGTCTGTCTGTCAGTCGATAAAACAAACAAAACATCGTGAACATGCTGGCGTACGCCAAACCGTCATATGAAGCAGCAGCAGCAGTAGAAGCAGTATTACCACCACCAGCAACATCATCTTTATGCGAGCGAGACGTAGCCCAGTGGTAAAGCACTCGCTTGATGCGTGGTCGGTTTGGGATCGATCCCCTTCGGTGAGCCCTTTGGGCTATTTCGCGCTCCTGCCAGTGCACCACGGCTGGTACGTCAAAGGCCGTGGTATGTGCTCTCTTGTCTATGGGATGGTGCACATAAAAGATCCCTTGCTGCCAATTGAAAAGAGTAGCCCATGAAGTGGCGACAGCGGTTTTCCTCCTTCAATAGCTGTGTGGTCCTTAACCATATGTCTGATACCATATAACCGTAAATAAAATGTGTGCGAGTGCGCCGTTAAATAAAACATTTCTTTCCTTCATCTTTATGCTTGCTATTATTGTTGTAATCGCTGTTGTCATTTTAGCCTGTCAGCAGAACATGTATGGTCCTAACTGTATAAAAGTGTGCTCAAAACGTAAATGTAAGTTGAGTAATTCCTCCTGTGATGCCAAGGCAGGTGCTTGTGATGACGGATGTCAAAATGGGTGGACTGGATCAGACTGTACAAAAGGTATATCATTACCCTGACGTGAAACATATTTATATACACAAAGTGTACAGCAATACTGACAACTATACAGATTACAAGAGAAGCCATTTAGTACACACTGAGTCTCTAGAGTAAATAATGTGTCATACTAGATATATTAAACAGTTCACTACTAGTATTCTGAACGATTGAAGCATAATGTTGTAATTTGTTCACGTTATTATTTATTCATCAGATATAAAACCTGTATATGCTGGTTAATTTCAAGACAGTCTTTGAAATCTGTGATGAATGCGTAACGCAGAATACAACGTTTGTAACTCATAAGTGAACACATTTGAATAACCATCTCGTGTAAGGTCTGTGAAAATATCAGTATAAAATCCCAAATAGCTTATTCATATTAATATTTAAATTGAAACACGTGACATTTTCTAATTTATTCAATAATTGTATTTACCTTTCAATTCAGACATAACTGAGTGTCATGGATCGAATCTGTGTGGTACTCATGCACTTTGCAACAACACCGAGGGGTCATATATATGCACATGCCAAGATGGATATTCTGGCGATGGACGAAAGTGTAACGGTAATTAAGCCAACTGTTGTTTGTGTATGGTAGTATTACATAATAAAACCTCTCGGAATAGCTAATAAAAATGATAGTGCCATGTTTATTTAATTAGTTTTGTTTTGGTAAAATCCAGTGTATGTCTGGTAGTACTATTATTTGTAGTGGTTACTATGCACTTCATGTGAAACAAAAATTTACAAAAAAAGATTTAGGGAAATAGCGACCACAAAATGCTCCATTTATTTTTGTTGTTATACCGGTGATAACAATAGATAATTAATTTGATCAGTGTGTCATGCTGAATATTATAAAGAGTTTAGCAGACGTTTTGGGCCAATAATTTGGAAATGTTAGTTATTTTAATCATGTAAGAAAAACAAATTCCTAGTCTCTCTATGTCCAAGGCCTAACAAGATGCGATTTTAAGAATCCAACCGTAACTAGACAAAAGGGGCAGACCCTATTGTTTTCATTAAATATTTCAATAATGTTGTTTCTGTATCTAACATTGGTAACTGAGAATACACGAATAAATAAGTTTTAAAAGTATGCATCCACCATGATTACTTCTTCCAATGCCGTATACGGATTACAGACAAGTGGAATTTATGTCTAACTGAAGACGAATGGAACTACATGCGATTACATTTGCATATGCAACACAGATAACTGAAGCGGACAGGTTCGAGAATAAAATATGAGGGTCCGCATTATTTGTGTTCCATTATTTATTAATTTCGATGTATTAATCTTATTTGCCATACAAGTGATGTAATAATTAATTCGACATACATCAGGATATACCTCTTGAAGGCCTCTCGAGCAAAAGTATCTGCATAATGGCCGATACACGTTGTAAACGGTGGATAGAACTATTACATTTCATCTAGACGGACAGCATGGCGATGGTGGTCAATGTTTCACACTTTATATGATAATGTAGTGAATATATTTACTATTGAATTAAGATGTATAAGATAATTATCGTTGAACCTTACTTACTATAAGCTATTGCCTGACTGTATGAACCCCGATTTTGTTTCTAATCCAAATTTAGATATTTTGCAACAGGTGAGACCCTAAGTAGAAGAAAGACATCACTGGCAGTATACTAGAGTAACATATAAGGCAAGATAACAAACAAACGCAATGTAGTGAATATATTTACTATTGAATTCAGATATAGACGAGTGTGTCGAACAGAAACCCTGTGGCATGGACGCTGATTGCAACAACACAGTGGGATCATATACCTGCGCGTGTCGAGATGGCTATTCTGGAGACGGCATAAACTGTGCAGGTAATACAGTTTCTTAAGTACAAATATAAAGAATAGCAATATTACTTAATTAATGTGTCATTATTTTGTTCACGTTAAAAGTAATTATGTGTTAAATAGACATATGGTATCACAAATTCCTGAAGAAAAATTTGTATGAGTTCACGAAGGTTATAAATTTTTTGACGATGACATCACGATATCTCAGCAGAAGTGACATAGACAAGTGTATACATATTACTATAGTCCGTTTACGTGAAAAAGGAAACGATGGATCGACATATAACTCTATAATGCATAAAGTTAAAATTCATATAAAACCCATACCAACTCAACATTTTTGAATAAAGAATACAGTATAAATAAAACCGTTTCTTTACAATTTATCATAATAGGCTAAATCTTATTTTACAGTGAAGACAACTGGTGGAACAGCCAACATAAAGGACGCACGGTCCTACCTTTATTCGTGATGTACTGCATTATAGATTACTTCGATAAGGCTGGTCTAGCATTTTATCTTCACCTCTGCATTCAACATGAGATTAATGCATATAATTTGATGGCAAATTGTTACGTAACCTTTTTATTTACTCAGAAAGTTTTAGTAAAAAAATGTTGTTTGAGTTGGTATGGGCTTGAAACTAAGTAGCATGTTTCAATATAAGTTTTAACATTATTCATTATAGAGTTTATGCCAATGCATCGGTTCCATTTTCATGCAAACAGACTATAGAAACAAATGGAAAAATAACTATTGTGTTAGTATTTTCCAGACTGTCTAGAAAATTAGACCGATAACAAAAATATATAACTAGATCTAATAATATCACTGTCGAGAACATTTTGAAAGTTATAAATATATCCATGGATGAAAATGAGCAATTTTTATTCCACTGAACTCGTAACTAATTATAGTCACTTGTCATTATTATAATCTCCATTCCCTAATATTATCCAATGGCATACGTTTTACCAACAAATACTACATTTATAGTTATTTCAGTTATAACAATGTGTTTGGTTCGGCCCTTCAAGATAACGAAATGTGACAAATGGAGCTGAAATCATATGAAGTGATGCATAATGATTGGTATTTGGTATATTTGATATGTTTGGAAAGATCGTAATGTAATATTTTCTATACCTCTATGTATAAATGTATGTATAGATTTAAAATTGCACAAATATATTTTAATGACATTGTAGACTGGAATAATATCATTGTATCATAAATACCACCTTTATAATAATGTAACAATTTTGCCTTCATTGGCCGGCGTTGGAATCAAATACATTACAAAGTTAACGTGTCTGTCTGGGTTCGGCTACCCCTTTCGGTCGTGGACTTCAAAAATATCCGACAGTGAAATGTTCTAACAACTAAAAATTACATACGGCAATCAGTTTCACATAGGTTATTTAAGTTACAGCTCTTCATTACAATTTAAATATAGTGTAAAACTTAATAAATTAAATAGTCAAGTACAGTTTGTAACTATTGCTATTGCGAGGTTCATCATGTGTGCTAATTATCAAGACTTTCTAATCCTCCCACCCTCATTCAATCACCCGTTCATAACACAATGAGAATCACAATAATAGATTACTTAGATATGTATGACTAGAGAAAGAACTGTACTCGCACTCACACTTTAACTCCTCGAAATATTTCTTTCTGCCCATGAAACCATAAGATTCCCAAACATAGAACGCTTATAAATGTACTAAGTAGAAATCATATTATTTTCTCTCAAACTCTCAAGAAAGAATGATAACTACCCTCAAAACATATTTTGGAATCCTCTCAATGGTCAATACAAATAAGATTATCAATATTTTCTAGGTTTTACACATTACAGTATGTTGACTCTTTCCTCCCTACATTACTATTCAACAAGTAATTTACCCATTAAAGTAATGCCTGACCGTTGTCAGTCCACATATAATAAGTCTAAAACCAATTAGAGAGAGAGAGAGAGAGAGAGAGAGAGAGAGAGAGAGAGAGAGAGAGAGAGAGAGAGAGAGAGAGAGAGAGAGAGAGAGAGGGGGAGGGAGGGAGGGGAGGGAGGGATATATATATATATATATATATATATATATATATATATATATATATACATATGAGTGTGTGTGTGCGTGCATGCGTGTGTGTTATTGCGAGAGTCAGAGTCACCCGCAAAACAAAATATATATGAAAAAACACAACACAAAATATACTAACTGGCGTAGGAAGCGGGATGCAGTGTGTGTGTGTGTGTGTGTGTGTGTGTGTGTGTGTGTGTGTGTGTGTGTGCACCACACTTTGTAGCAGCAGCGATGTTTTTAAAAATATATTTATACATGTATACATGAAGGGCGTGTGTGTGTGTGTGTGTGCCCCCCCCCCCCCCCCCCCCCCTCCAACTATTTGGCACCTTCCAATCCAAATCAAAACATTACCGAAATACATGGTCTCATACCACTCTTTTAATAGTTGAAAACGTAAAATGATCTTCCCGGCATCTTCCACAAGATATCAATCTGATTCCAAGAACTGAGTATTAACGTGTAAGAAGGATGGTGGAAGATGTTAGTATTAGAAATGCAGATACTAAGAATAAAATCAAGACACAAAACAAAATCAGAAAAAGGACAGCAACCAAATGAGATAATTCAAGTGAAATAATACCGGAAATATACAGATTTGTTACAATAATAAGTCATGATGCACATGGTCAGTTTAATAATGCACATACTCTACAGAAGCGTGCGTTTTATGATAGAACAGAAACGAAACTCTCCTTTTATTGTAACTATCGTTCATTAATATGTTAACTATTTTAGTCTTGTAACTGACATTTTAAATGACTACTCTTCATTGAACAATTGAAAGAAATTATCCTCTACCGATTAGTCGTCAAGGGGATTCAGCATCTCGATGTCACTTAAGAATTGAACGTGAAATGTTTTGAGTTTCATACTAGCATGAAACTCAAAAATATTCACGTTCAATTCTTATAATTCCAAACACATAACCATGTCATTAATGTAAACCTCTTTAAAATAAAAAGTGAACTCTATTTTCCAACTATTTACTATTTTATTAACACGAAATTCATACTCAACATTAGCGGAATGCCTATGGTAGTTTCGGCTTTTCCCGTCAATAGCCGAATGAGAGAATGACAATGTTACAATCATTAATACAATTCATATTAATTTTTTGCATTAAATATCAATACCAAGTAGAAACATTTTGAATCCACTAGAAACATATAACGTAAGTAATTTTAATAACTTTTAACCTGTAATAAAAATGTCTGAAGCGATCTATTTTGTATGGTATAATTTATATGTGAAGCGGTTGGTGTATGAATATTTAACTACGAACTATGGATGGGCGCCATTTTTTGATTACTGTCCAGATTTACCAATTACGACGTTGAAATTACAGTTATAAAATATTTGACTGCGTGAAAAAATCCATGTGTTGATAGATTTGACATGGAGAAAGTGGTTTCAATGTTTCCGGAAATGGATGAAACAGGTGTGTCGCGAGTTTCTGTGTTTACTGGCCTTGTAATTGTGGAAGTGGCAACACAGGATGGTTTTGGCATGTGTGACTTCAAGTGGTGCGACACAAGTATTCGTGACATTTGACAGTGCCATGCTGATGTTTCGTTTTTGGAAAGTGAAACATTCTCTGTTGTAGCTTCGAATTGAAGCTTCGTTCCTGTGTCCCGACATGTACATGATATGCCTAGTTTCAAAACCCGAGTCGTTTAAAGACTGGATCGCAGTGGCTATGTGTTGTGTACCGTGTACGTCATACTACAATGCCGTTGAATGCGCGTTACTGCTATTGGTTGGGATGAACTGACTGAATTTTGTTTTTGAAATCGCTTTTGTAAAAGACCAAATTCCATTGGAATTATACACTTTTTTTGGATCGACAAAATTGATTTTTAGCTGTGTGATTTTGAATTCACTATAAACATGTAACGTAAGTAATTTCAATAACTTTTAACCTTTAATAAAAAATATCTGAAGCGACCTATTTTGTATGGTATAATTTATATGTGAAGATTTTTAGATGTTTACAAGTTTGACGGCAGACGATTACTGTTTGATGTCTAAAAATAGAATCTCAAGGAAATTCCTCGGGGATTCCTTTGTTGACATAATTCATAAAGTAGTTCCGGCTATATAGCCAAAAATAGTGCTAAACTGAGATTCATGGTGCTATGAATGCCAGTTTTTATCATCACGTGATACGAATTTAACCAATCCAAGGGTTTATAATAAAGGGAGTTTTAGAGATTGGAATTATTTCTGTATAAACTTCATTTTGCATCCGATTTTCACGAAACGTCATATATAGGAATAGGATCATTGTATTTTGGATGAGTTTGTGTTTCACTTCTCTGTATGAAGGTTCAAACTCACTGTTAGTCAAGTAAAAATACGACGTCACCGCTATACGACTTCATTTCTCATCCGGTTGTCATGAAACGTCACATATGGGAATAGGATCAGGATATCGAAAAACCGAGGGTCACGGTCAATTACTAACATTAAAATTAAGATGTCGCCACTCTAGCGATTTCATTTCTCATCCGATTTACATGAAAAATATCACCCCGTTTATTTTTAGTGTGAAGTACCTTTAAGATGATCAAAGTGTTCAAATACGTTTTATTATTCATTTCAGATGTGGATGAGTGTAGTGGTCAGAACCTGTGTGATAAGAATGCCAGTTGTACAAATATAGATGGATCGTATACATGTGAATGTCGAAATGGATATTCGGGAGATGGACAGAAATGTGAAGGTAATTAAACTGTAAAACAACGGACTCTTTTGATTTTATTGTGAACAATAGGACAGTATGTATACGGTCAAAGTACTAACGATTTAATATCGAGGAACACCATTGTATGCTAACAGACAAAAATGTCTGATAAAGTATTTTTACTAGAAACCTGCTAAAGTTAAAGTTTGTTTTGTTTAACGACACCACTAATGCACATTGATTTATTAATCATCTGCTATTGGATGTAAAACAATTGGTAATTTTCACGTATAGTGTTAGAGAGGAAACCCGCTACATTTTTCCATTAGTAACAAAGGATCTTTTATATGCACCATCCCACAGACAGAATAGCACTTACCATGGCCTTTGAAAAACCAGTCGTGGTCGATTGGCGGGGATCGACCCCAAACCTACCGCACATCAAGTGAGCGCTTTATCAGTGGGATACGTCCCGCCCACCTTCCAGATATATATATATATATATATATATATATATATATATATATAATATATAATATATAGTATTGAGAGAGAGAGAGAGAGAGAGAGAGAGAGAGAGAGAGAGAGAGAGAGAGAGAGAGAGAGAGAGAGAGAGAGAGAGAGAGAGAGAGCAGTGTCCAATCGCAGTTTATTCTTACCCAGCTGCAAAGTGTCCCACGTGCAGCAAAATGTACACCACTAGGTTTGATATATCAATCGCTGAAGACTGATCGGATCGTGGGGCCACCGAGTGGGATCGTTCCTACGATCTCGTAGCCTCAGGCGAGGGCTCTACGAATAAACTAAATCACATCGTATATTTGTATTCATTATAAAGTAGATAAAATCATGATTGTTGATGTAATCGTAAAAATAAATAGATAAAACGATAACCATTCTGAATAAGCAGCTTCTGGATCAAATCAATGCAAAGCAACATTTCAGACGTTTGATAAATAAATAAATACAAGTCAGTGTAAGCAAGGTAGGTTTAATTATAATTAAATATGTGTTTATTCTTTTTCAGCATGTCAAGTCAATGTTACATATGGTCGTAACTGCAGCAAATTATGCGACAATCGTAAATGTGCTTCTACAGTTTCACCATGCAATCCACAGAATGGTGCCTGCTATGGCGGATGTAAAGTAGGATGGAATGGATCAGATTGCACACTTGGTATACATTTTACCATGTTGTAAAATTAGACCTGGAGCAGATAGTTTAAAAGGATCACAAAAATATATTCACAAGCACATTTATTAATAATGACAAGAAAAACTATGAGTTGCCGAAGGAATATTTTAATATTATAATAACTGACAAAAGAATTGATGTTATTTACATAAATATCAAATATCGGGTCAGGAATTATTTATATGTCTGAAGTCCTGTAATATTCAACTCCGTCATTTTTCCCTACGCATACGAATAGGTTATGTAGATTAAATTTCACAGGAACTAGTTAGTTGTTAATTGTATTGAAATTATAATTATGGTCGTTTTTGTAAACTATTTGCAGCTTTACAATAAAATAATACACAGTATATGTCACCATTAAATGTATTAAACGCATAGCTCAGTGTTTATAACACATACTGTTTCTGTGTTGTTTTAACTTACCTATTCATTATTAAACACACAAATGTAGTATTCTATTACAAATCCTCAAAAACTAAATGTTTAGATCTATATTTAAATATATTTGCCAACGTATTTACGGTATCATCTACATTTATTATTATAGATAACTTATGCATAACAGGTATAAATCGGTAACAGTCGTGTTACATTTAGTGTACGGTTTTGCGTTGATCTCTATATCGTTCCCATGGGACAGTCAATCAACTGTTTTTAATTTAAAATGATAAATCTTAAACAGCGCTCTCCCAAACTAGTGTGTAGGAAATAGTATATCTATAAATAATATACCAGAGACAAAGGTTCTGATTTTAATAAATCATTTGTCTTTCCCTTTCAGACGTGAACGAGTGTATTGAGCAGAAACCTTGTGATATGAATGCTAACTGCGGCAATATAGAGGGATCATATACATGCGCTTGCCAAAATGGCTATTCTGGAGATGGAAATAATTGTGCAGGTAGCTACAACATGTTCTCCAGTTCCTGTTAATTTCCCCAGTACATTCCCTCCTATACAATTCACCCATGGACAATACCCCCTTTACTCCTCCCCAACCAGTTTCCACCAGTACATATCACTCCTCCCAGTCATTCTCCCCTTTAGCCGATACTATTTGAATCCCATTTACGACTAATAATGCATAGGTTCTACATCTGAAGGTTGTATGCAATGCCTCTCAGGTAATCCATGTGACTTCTCTTTCCATAGTCATTGAACGTGAAAGTTTTTTTCGTTTAACAACACGACTAGGCACATTGATTAATTAATAATCGGCTACATGCAACATACCCTAAAAAGTACAACCTGTGTTGTCCAGCTCTTTCTCCCAGAATATTGGTTTAAACAAACACACCCACTAAACCTGGCCGGAGTACAGCAATTTTACTAAAAAAAAGTCACTACTTTTGCATGGGCCGGAATTTCCACAAAAAAGACAATGTCTACAAGTTACATATGTTTGGAAAATACATGCTATCCCCTGTCAATTTCAGTCTAATAGTTGCCACTGTATATCGTTTAGTAAATAATGTTTGTCAAGCATTGGGTCATGACATCAAAACTACTGTGCTAAAAAGTTTAATTCTGGCATCAACAGCTCTAGTCATTGATATGAATAGGAAGATCGGACTACTCGTCATTTTCCATGACAATTTCTGAATTACAGGGACACAGGCAGCTAACACGTCTGACAATCATGTCGTCTGATAAGGGAACATAGGTGGTAGGCTGATCTCGCTATATGCATATTCCACTAAGTCACACCGTGGGTTACTAAGTATGACAATGTACGTAAAATTGTGGTCGGCGTCACTTTCCTACTCCGATTCTCATGACTCAGCTGCTCTAATAAAGCCAGCATAGCGGGAACAGTGGTGTCACTGAAGAAACAGCGATATCGCTGATTCTTTGTTAATTATGAACTAATTAAGCTATCAAGACAAATTAATCCTACTTTTACTAGTCCTCAAATTCTCGACCGGCCTCGGTGGCGCAGTGGTTAAGACATCGGACTACAGGCTGGTAAGTACAGGGTTCGCAGCCCAGTATCAGCTCCAATCCAGAGTTCTTAAGGGCTCAATGGATAGGTGTAAGGGCACTACACCCTGTTATCTCTCACTAACCATTAACCAACTAATAACTAACCCATTGTCCTGGACAGACAGCCCAGACAGCTGAAGTGTGTGCCCAGAATAGCGTACTTGAACCTTAATTGAATATAAACACGAAAATAAGTTGAAATAAATGAAATGAAAATGAAATTCTCAGTCACAAGTCACGTGACTAGTTGCATTCTGTAACAATCATAGTCTGCTGGCGTTTTTGTTTAAGTTCCATGAAACCATTTAATACACTGGATATTTTAGATAACGTTCGTTCATCTCACACATGGACTGTTACAGTAAATTACAAATAATAACTGTTTACAGTCAAAAGTCGGCAACTGTTTTTATTATTGCTACCATACTCACAATATCTGTACAGCGTTGTTTTCATAGTACACAATCATATCTACCAAGTTAAATATTTTATTTATTTTAACGCATAATATAAATATCAACAGATTCAGACATTTTTCCATATAAAAGATGGGACCCAAAATATGTCGGCACAAATGTAATATGAACACAATCGTATCGACTCAAACGAGTCAAAAACATGATAGTTAATACAAGCAATAACATAAGCAAAATATCGACACAAGCAAGTTCGACACAACAGTGTTCGACTGTATCAATATTGAACATTAGAATCCAACTTTTGCTCATGTTTTACCAACATATTAGCTCAAAACTGTTTTTGAAAAATATTGCAACAGCACGTAGTAACCTCAGTCATAATTTTACGTTATTTTAGAGGATATTGAAAGTAAAAAGTTGAAACTTTTAATTTTTAATAAATTACAAAAATAAATAATAATATAAAAATAATAATAATTAGTTTTCATATTCCTTATGGTATCCAGAAACAGTCGGTATAATTTCATCTCACTCGCTTGAATACTTTCAACATTTAACCGGTGTAATGCATGTACTATACCAGGCCACAGACCACAATTATTTAAGCTATATGTTTCTATAGCACTTTTATTAATATCAGTACGCCAATGATGTTTTTTTAATGCACTGTCTGAAAAGATCAACATCTATCGACCAGGATATTGGTTCAAACAAATACACCCACTAAACCTGGCTGGAGTACACCCATTTTACACAAAAAGCACAACTTATGCATGAGCCGGAATTACACAAATGACTTCAATGTTACACATGTTTGCAATCTACATGTTCTCCCCTGTCAACTTCAGTCTAGTCGTTGCCACTTCAAAGCTTTCTGCCATGAAATGATCACAGTCAAACAGCAGACTATTTGCGCTGATATATTACTGGATGGGAAGATATCTGTGATCTGAGGCCTACTAACATCGGGCATAAGGTTGGTAGGTACAGGGTTCGCAGCCAGTGCCGACTCACACCCACAGCGAGTTTTAACGACTCAGTGGGTAGGTGTAAGCCACTACACACTCTTCTCTCTCTCTCTCTCTCTCTCTCTCTCTCTCTCTCTCTCTCTCTCTCTCTCTCTCTCTCTCTCTCTCTCTCTCTCTCTCTCTCTCTCTCTCTCTCTCTCTCTCACTAACCACTAACAAGTAACAACTAACCCACTGTCCTGGACATGCAACCCAGATAGCTGAGGTGTGTGTGTGTGTGTGTCCAGGACAGCGTGCTTGAATCTTAATTGGATATAAGCCCGAAAATAAATTGAAATAAATTGAAATGAAAATCATTTACCAGACATGGCTGGTTCCATAGTCCAAGCCTTTTTGGTATGACATCTGGCAGTCTCTAGTGGTGAGTGGCTCAAGCCAGATTTTTATCGCTATTTATATAGAGTAGGACAAAACACGTACCTTCGTCCTCAAATGGACGTAGGTAGGGGCCTGAAACCATTGACAATATTCTCCAATTTAGTTGTCACATTCCTGTGGATATATGTTTTTTAAAACCTACTTGTGTGTATGTTACTTACTAAACAAAGTATTTATATTTATTATATTACTAGTACCACACTGTTTTCGTTATCTAATTATTTCTTTAATGCTGTAATGCCTGTTCCTATAGACGCAATATCACACACGCACGCACGCACGCACGCACACACACACACACACAGACACATGTATCCCTCTATCTCTCTCTCTCTCTCTCTCTCTCTCTCTCTCTCTCTCTCTCTCTCTCTCTCTCTCTCTCTCTCTCTCTCTCTCTCTCTCTCTCTCTCTCTGAGTATATGTTTAGCTAGTCACAGTTAATAATATTATTATTATAGTGTTGTTAGAGTCATGATTTGTCATCAAAACAATATATCTAACAAGCTGGTTAAACCACAGCGGTTATATAACAATATCTACAGCTAGTTTTATCAAAGTATAACACACTATTATAAGGAAAAACACTGACTGATAAAGCCAATATTTTGTAAATTGATTATTTGTTCAGACAAAATATACCCCCCAAAATGCCTGCTATAATTTTACATGATTGTGACTAACGATTTAATACAACATCTAAATTAGAACGACTGAACGATAATGTGTAACAACTCGTCTATTGGAAAGGGACATTAGTGGGGGTTTGTGTTCGTCATGTTTTTAAATGTTCTGTTGCTTCTAGATATTGACGAGTGTCTTTTAGAGAAAACGTGTGCTACAAATGCCAACTGCACCAATACAGGTGGATCATACACATGTACGTGTCTGAATGGATATTCTGAAGATGGAGTAACATGTGCAGGTAATTCGTTTCAAACAAATATTAGTTAACTATAAACACTAACAGATACTATTTTATATTAATTAGGGGATAATATCACTGTGATTCGTTGTTGACTATAAGGATTTGTCACAAAATGTGGATTTAGGGACGAGACGAAGTCGAGTCCCTAAATTAAAAAAATTGTGATAAATCCTTAACACAGTGATATTATCCCTATTCTAATATTACACCTATTAGGAGTATCTGTAAGCAATTTTATTGTGTTTTTACTTGAAGAAATCCCACACATTTTAAAAACCTAATGATCTATTTAAATGTATGTTCGAAACGAAAATGGTGTACTTCAGATTGTGAATCAATTATTTCTACTGAACCTGCTTGTGCCATTTTGGGAACACTGACACAGACAGTAAGATATATGATCGAATTGACTGCTGCGATCAATCAGGGCCCGGACCTTACTCGGGGAGAGTGGGTGCTCATTACTGCTAACGAAGTGTTAAAAATTACAATGGCACGAAATAATAATAAAATAAGAACAATAACATCATTTTGATCTGAAGTTAGTAATATTTTTGAAAATTATTTTTAAGAACGTTTAAATATAACGGAATACTAACGAAAGCACCACACATGAGTCCAAGTGACAGCATATCGGTCGAGTTTTCCTGGTTGCCCATCACAGCGTACACCTATCGTCCGATTTATCAAGAAAATTAACCAATAGCAAAAAGGCTTATATTTAAATTACATCATTAAAAACTCTGTATATAAAGAATGACGACGACGACGACGACGACGATGATGAAGATGATGATATATAGACATGAGTTAATACTTATTTTCATGTGCCACACTGGGTTATATTGTTTATATACCTATCAGTCAAAATTATAACAATGCATTTATAAATGTGAAAAAAGGAAGATTGTTAGAGTCTAAACTGGGCAAGCAACTAAATTTCGCTGAACTCAGACGTTAAAATTAATAAATCTACTTTAACCTATGGATCAGATTTGAAAATTTTGTTTTCCATTGACGGTTGTTGCTTGTTTCTGATTTGTATTTTGCCAGCGGCTGATACGGGTGAACCTGATTTGACTGGCACGATTGCTGCAGTTGCTGCAGGGATTGCTGTGCTAATCATTTTGATTGTAATAATCGCAGTCATTGTGATAAGGTATCTATTTACCAAAATGCACGTTTGTATATCTTTAAACATACAGAAGGATATAGAGATAAAGGTAGAAAGATACACCCATTAACACACTGGCACAAACACACATAGACAGTCACTAGCAAACACACACACACACACACACACACACACACACACACACACACACACACACACACACACACACACACACACAACACAACACAACACAACACAACACACACACATTATTCCCTACTCGAGTTAGCCAACACATGCTAATGCAACCTACAACTAGTAATATATTTTATAATATAAAACTGTCGATTTATTTGGTTGTGATCATTAAAACATTTACACTTAAATCTAGAAATCTGAGGAATTTTAATTAATTCTACTTTATAGACGAAGACTACTGGCAAAGCACGAGGATGACGGACATAAAGAAGGAACAGACATCAGTGTCCCTAAATCGAAGAAAGAAATCAGTGAGTCATATGTGTTTTATTGATACATTAAATGACGGTCACGATCTAGCTCAGTCGGCAGACCACTCGCCCAATGTAATTGGATGGTAGAGTTTAGCCCTGTCACGGCCCATTTTGTTGCTGGGCCTCCACCCTAGCGGACACATTCTCTGGATGTTTCCGTCCCAATCAGTGCTCCATGATTGATATATTAAAGACCGTGGTATGCACTGTCCTGTCTGTAAGAAAGTACATATAAAAAAAATCCAATTCTGCAAATGAAAACAATGTATCGTGTTTCGTCTCTAAGTTTATCACAGAATTACCAAATGTTAGACATCCAGTATACTTTGATTAAGAAATCAATGTGCTCTAGTGGTTTCAGCAAACAAAACTTTAAATTACTCTAGGCAGTGTTTGAAATATTATAATTGCACGGGGTGATGCACGACAAATTCATTACATCTGAAAACTTAATCTAATGACCTGGTCGGCCTACTTATGTTTTGATTTGGCAAGACAAAATGGTTAAGATGGTAATTGAACCAAATAAAACATCTGTTCAGTATTATGTGGATATATATATAAATATATATGTATCTTACTACATTAGACACCCACTTAAAGCAGTTATTTTAAAAAACAACCCAAAACATTTGGGTGTTGATAGACAAACCTTTCCTTTCTATCCTTTCTTTCCCTTTTCCCTTTCTTTTCTTCCCTCCATGCTCGTTTTATCTATCCATTTTGACCCTCAGATAATTAAAAAAGACCCAAATATGGATATGCTTGTGCAATATAGACGACAAATGAAATGCATGTAACTACCATATGTATCATATATGTATGTATGTATGTATGTATATGCCCGTATATGTATGTATATGTGTATATGTGTACATGTATATGTATGTGTATATATGTGTGCATATGTGTATGTGTATGTCTATGTCTATGTCTATGTATGTATGTATGTATGTGTGTATGTGTGTGTGGGTGTGTGTGTATCTATATGTATGTGTATGTGTGCATATATGTATATATGAAATAAGTTATAATTCTATTATTATTGTACATTTGTAAGACGATGACTCAAGGCACCCCAACCTTGACATTGCCAGTGATCTGGGGGTAATACAGTTATGTGAATATTGCTTCTGAAACAATATGTAGAATTTCTCGTCTAAATATTGTGTGTTTCCTGGAAAACTAATTAGAGTAGGTCTGGTTTTTAATATTATCTTTTAAAACTACATTCACTCTTACGGTCCAGATGAAATGTTATCATAGGCGTATGAAGTGGGGTTGAGGTGTAGGATAGAGGGTGGGTACTTTTCTTGATCCAGTAGCAGCAGCATATATATATATATATATATATATATATATATATATATATATATATATATATATATATAAATATATATATATATATCTGTGTGTGTGTGTGTGTGTGTGTGTGTATGTATGTATGTGTGTGTATGTGTGTGTGTGTGTGTGTGTGTGTGTGTGTGTGTGTGTGTGTGTGTGTGTGTGTTTCCCCAACCTTTGGCACCTTCCTACGCCAGTGGTTAATCATGTACTCTTTCCACGTACATATTAATTTAAGAGATTAGCGTCGGGCCTTTTGTAATCAACGTCAGCTTCCCGGCAAAACAACAATAATTTTTACGCCTAATAAACAAAACATGAAATATGTCACCACAGTAATTAATTTTGTCTCTACATTATATACGGAAAACATTATCATATTGTCTAATAATAATAATTCGCCAGAGGGAACTGAAGTGACAGTAGAAAAGAAAGCCACGCGGAAAACCGATTCCACTATAGAAGAGGTGGACGAACAGGACAACATTGGGGCAGACGGGTCAGAGTACTACAACATTTCTGACTTCATCCTGCCAGAGGGTGGAGTGGTGGTCAGCGAACTGCCTCGCATTATTGAGAACATCAGAAACCAAACTGGTGGTTTTGAAACAGAATACAAGGTTTGGATATGACTATCATCTATTCTGGAATATTATGCATGCTTAGAGGTACAATAATTGATTTTGGGGGTTAATTGTACAACGTTAACCTTATCTAGTACTAGAAGGACCTTTTATAATTTTATACTGACTCTGTCCAGATTAGTTAGATTTGTTCAATGCATATCATGATGAGTAATACAGTATTTGTATTATTCAGAAATTGCTGGATGGATTTTCTTCTTCCTATGACGAATCGCAGATCCTAGAAAACAAGACAAAGAACCGATATGTGGGCTATTATCCATGTAAGTGCATACGATACCAGAATATTTGCTAGTAGGTGAAAAGGGTGATATACATTCATGAAATAGTTTTTCAGAAATAAGCCATGCACATTATTCATGACACATCTCCTAGTCCATAAGCCACACGGTTGATACGCCCCAAAATCCAGTGTGTTTCAAAGAAATACAATACAATTATTTATTGTTAGTGGGGGGCATGTAATAATGTGGCCAGCTTGGTGTTTCAGGGGAGGACTGCCATATCATAATGTCTGTTAATATAATTTGGAGTACTCTTGGTGCCCTTTTTAAATGTTGCACCCCACCGCCTTCCTTGATACTGTAGACGCTCTTTGCGAAACGTTGCATCACTTCCTAGAAATATCATGCTTCCGTCATATGTTCCATAGCCATGGTATAATTTGCATTGTTGTCTGTTGAAACAGCAGGATTACACATGTTTATATATACTCACATGCATCAATAGCAGATTGTCATAAGTAACCTATGAGTAAGTTAATAAAGTTCTATAAATTATTTTTAGATGACAAGAATCGAGTGACTTTGACAATGTTGCCAGGAATCTCAAACTCCGATTACATCAATGCTAGCTATCTTGATGTGAGTTTCTTTTAGACACAATGTCCTGCTTAATGTTTGGTTACTAGGCAATGCTGTTTAATTGGCATTATCAAAGTGATAATGGAACTTGTAGTACAATATCAACAGACTGAAGTTATGTTTTGAAGGGTCATTAAAATAAAAGGAAAATCTGCTTTTTGTTATAATGGCTGTTAGTGCATGTTAAGTTTTGTATTATTACCATTGTATCATTATTACTGTTACCATTTTGCAAAATATATTCGTTGCAAGTAAAAATCCCAGCTGGGACAAAAGTACTATTTGGAATATTGGTTGAGCTATATAACTACTCCATATTCAATCGCATTAACAGTCATGAATGGATGGTGCAATTTATAAATCTTTTACACGGACCCGTATGAACGATATCTGGAGTTGGGGAGGCACAATCTCATTGTGATGGGTTCACAGTCTCTAGTGTGTGTGGTGTGTGTGTGTGTGTGTGTGTGTGTGTGTGTGTGTGTGTGTGTGTGTGTGTGTGTGCACAAGCTACATTTTATCTTCATTTATATGAAGTTGGAAAACCCCCCAATACATTTTAGTCATCCATCAGCCCACCACCTGCTTTCTGCGGACTTATCACAGTACAGCATTATCCAACTATTAATGGCAATGATAGGTACTAGAGTGACTATATTTTTAGCATAGCATTTTGTTTTTACTTGAATGAGCTCAAATCAATATTTACCTTCATGCTATATATCACTAATATATATCAAAACTGGAACGCTTTAATGTTCCCTTTTCAGGCCTATACAGAGAAGGATTATTTCATTGCTGCTCAAGGTATTTTCTTCTTCCATGTTTTATCCATTCTTCCTTTTCTACTTCATTTTCCTTTTCTCCTTCGTGAATTCTTCTGTTTATTATTATTGTTACTGTTGTTGTTGTTACCCATGCTAGAATTTGTTCTATGAGTGGAAAGATTGATTGTAGTCTGTAAAAAGCCAAGTCTTATTATAATAACCTATTAGAAGTATAAACTATATAAGCTTTAACGAACATCATATTTCAAGCTAAAATGACTCATATTCCAGCTCCAAACAAGAAAACTCTGCCTGATTTCTGGAGAATGATATGGGAGAAGGAGTGTGGACATATCATAATGCTGACCAACCTTGTTGAAGGTTATGGGTTTGATATTATCTTGGTTAATCATTAAGAAATAATGTGAATATTTTAATGACACCACTGAACATTTTAAGGTATACCTAGTTCGTATTTGGGGTCGGGACGTAACCCAGTGGTAAATGGTAAACCGCTCGCCTTATGCACAGACGGTCTATGGTCCATCCTTCTCGGTGGGCAATGTGGATATTTCTCGTTCTGACCACCACGACTGGTATATCAATGGCCCTAGTATGTGCTATCCTATATGTGGGATGGTGTATATAATAGATCCCTTGTAACTAATGAAAAAACGTAGAGGGTATCCTATCCTATGTCAGAATTACCAAATGTTTGACATTCAATAGCCTATGATTAATAAATCAACATGCTCTAGTGGTGTCGTTAAACAAATCAAACCTTTTTATTTGGTTTTTAACATGCTGCTGTTGCGACTAGTGATCTAGAGTGTACAACTGAGACAGCAAATCTGCTACTGCAGCAAAAGCTATTCATAGCAAGGAACTGGAAGGAATATTTACATGGAATTTCCCATAGACAGGACAGCATGTACCACACGTATTGTTGTGCCAGCCGTGGAGTAATATATCCCAATATACTAAAAGCACATTAGTGATAAAGCTAAATCTGACATATTAAATTAAATCGTTTTCCAGAGAAAGTGTGAAGCCTATTGGTCAGATACGGAGACGATGACCCTTGGAGCCTTGACAATTGCTGTCACTGAAAAGGAAGAACGAAGCGATTACGTATACAGAAAATTCTTTGTCACACACAAAAAGGTAAGTGTCGCTTCAGTGTTAGCACAAACATTTGATAACTGAGAAGAGTATCTAGTCGGGAGCAACGGGTGGGCAGTTGCGATCCCAAACGATAACAAAAGTACCTTTTTCATTTAAAAGTGACTTTTTTGTCTAGCTATGCCCTGAATATGTTTCACTGTATCCACCCACTTTTATATCATTACGTGTACATGTAAATGTAATATATGTTACATGTAATTAAAGCATTATAATGTTCATACACTTTATCTCCAGTGTATAATAAGTATTAGTAAAATTAATTTATTTTTACAATTGTCATTACAAACATTACAAAAATAAAATCCAAAAATGAAAAATAAAACCATTAAAAAAAAAAAAAAAAATGTATTTAATGGAATACTTAATTTGTTTGTGTTTATGATTCAGTCATTCTTATTAAACTTGAAAGATGTTCACTTAAATTTGGAAATATTTAAATGGACCATCCTGAGTTTTCAGCCCTATCAAGACTTCTAATTGTACCCCCCCAATAAAAAAACCCAACAAAACCCCAACAAAAACAAAAAAAAACAAAAAAAATAAACCGCCAACTAATTAAGCACACATTCTGATTTTTAAAATATAAAACATTATACTTATAAATGATCGAAGTATTTAAAATTTTGTTTCACCAGAAGAAATAATAAATTTGTATGTACACAATTATTTTAGACAAAAATCGATATTATTCTATGCAAAAAAATGTATGTAAATTGTAATTTTAATAATGTAGAAATATCTTATATGCCAAAAACATTGTAAAATCGCTACAAACTCAGGATAGTCCATTTGATTTGTTTTCTCAATATTTAAATATGTGTAATGTCGAACAATGTACAATATAATGCTTTTTCTAGTCTGGAAAGTCCAAGACATTTCAACAGTTTCACTTTACGGCGTGGCCCGACCATGGAGTTCCCAATGTTCATGACTTCATACAGTTTTTGTACAGAGTTCGTGAAACAAAACCAATACTTCCTGGTCCGGTCCTCGTACACTGCAGGTAATTTACATTTATCTGAATCCAGAATTATGTAAAGTATTTATATTACTACATGTA
>NC_054704.1:39899139-39927024 GCF_016097555.1 Gigantopelta aegis | reverse complement strand
ATCACTGAAGACAGGTGGAATGATTTTTATTTTATTTTACTGTCATGACCTGACTGATACTGATTGGATGCATATCTTCACTTATGGTTTAGTCTATTTTTATTGTGTATCATAGTACTTGTGAACTGCGAACCAGCTGTATTTTCACATACACATGTATTCGTTTCAGATATTCCACTGAAAACTACTGCTGAAGAAACTGTTACTATTGTTTTGCCTGCGATAACGGGGATATTGGTTCTTCTTTTTATTATCTCGGTTATTATTAACATCAGGCAAGTAAATATCACATGGAAAGAAAGAAATGTTTTATTTAACGACGTACTCAACACATTTTATTTACGGTTATATGGCGTCAGACATATGGTTGAGGACCACACAGGTATTGAGAGAGGAAACCCGCTGTCGCCACTTCATGGGCTACTCTTTTCGATTAGCAGCAAGGGATCTTTTATATGCACCATCCCACAGACAGGGTAGTACATACCACGGCCTTTCATATACCAATCGTGGTGCACTGGCTGGTAAATATCACATGGAGAAATACGGTTTTGTTCAATAAAGGTAAAACAAAATTACAAATGTGATGGTCGGTATCTGCACTGTTTCTGGTACATTTATTATAGGTAGGTTTAAGTCCAAACTCTCATGTCTACACACCACAATATACAATATACATACATTCTAAATTCCTTAGACACTTGTCATTATTTTCATCTACATATTATGAAGGTTTCGTATGATAGTATACATTCTAAATGTCTTAACCTGTTGCCATTATGTCTCTGCTAGATATTATAATAGCTGTATGCAATTGTTTGATTTAGTGTCTCTGATTAAGCGTCTACTAATCTCACAGAAAATACTCTTTGTTTTCAGTGCATCTATATTTACTAAATGCATTCAGTTATAATGACTGCTTTAAAAATAAAACGAATACTCAGAAATTTCGAAGGTATAACATCTGTCATATTGTTGCAGATAGTGAGGTATTTACCCTTTTTCCGGGTAGTACAAAGACATCTGAAACATGTTCTTACTAGTTTCCACAGATGTGCATATTGTAAATTGTTATTGGTAGTTTATCTATATATTTTCAATATTTCTATAGTTGTGCAAGAACTTTAAAGTATAGTGTGCATATTGTGTAATATGCAGGCAAATAAACCAGTAAGTTGAGGTTTTATTATATTTTCTTCAGATTTGTCATTCGGGATAGAAAGCGATCAAAATCGGCCGACTCTAAGGTAAAATTTTCAGACATAAGACAATATAATGAAAACCAAGCAACTTCAGTTTATGAAGATGTGCATAATGACAACACAGATGAGAGGTCTCGGTCTGAACTCCGCAATCGTTCATCTGGGCTTAGACGGCCAGGTACACATGAAGAACATGATTACCAAAACGCACCAGGAATGGCGGAAAACAACTACCAAGGAACAAACACGTATGACCTCAGATTACAGTTATCTTCCCATTTGGTTGTCCAAAATCCGGAAGTTTCACCGCGCAAGTAGTCTGCTGTTTGACTGTGATTATTTCATGGCAGACAGCTATGAAGTGGCAACTGTTTGACTGAAGTGACAGGGGATAGCATGTAGTTTGTAAACATGTGTAACTTGCTGACATTGAAGACTTGTTTGTGGTAATTCCGGCCCATGCAAAAGTAGTGCTTTTTGTGTAAAATGGGTGTACTCCGGTCTGGTTTAGAGGGTGTGTCTGTTTAAACCAATATGCTGGGAGAAAGAGCTGGACAACAGGGGTTGTCCTTTTCAGGATATGTGTCCCCCATGCAGGCAAAGGTACATACAAAACCTCACGGGCCTGCTGATATTAATAAAAATGTTATAGCCACTAAGGCTATATAGAAACATATAGCGAAATTAATTGTGGTCTGAGGCCTGATATAGTTCACACATTACACCGGTTAAATGCTTGATTCTGATGAAAGTATTATAACCAGAGAGGTGAAATTACACAGACTGATTGTGAATACCACAAGGAATATGAAAACTAATTTATTTATTTTCTAAATATTTTATTAAATTAAAAAACATTTTTTTTGAATTTATTAAACATTAAAATTAAAATGTTCAACTTTTAAATTTCAATATCCTCCAAAATAGCATAAAATGACCTCTGATGTTACTACAGGTTGTTGCAATATTTTTTAACAGTTTTGAGCTAATAATTTGGTAAAAAAGAGCAAAAGTTGGATTTTGTTAGTCAATATTGAGATTTTTTTATTTTTACATATTGAATTTTAATGAGTTTCTCAATTATTGCAATTGGACAGAAGATCTAAATATAATGAATATATCACTACTAAATGTAATTAAACACTTTAAATAAATAGTATAGAGTTTTTAACAAGATTAACTACTCTAATAATACATTTCACCTACATTTATATAAATTACACACTTCAGTCATTTTTCAAAAATGGTCTTTCATCCTTAGAAAATCTAATAGGCTAATATTCTATGCTGTCTGAATGTATTTATTGTGTTCAGTAATCAGATGCTGGTATACTTGTCAAGTTTATTGCAGAAAATGTGCCAAAAAGGTTAACATTTGGCTTGTAATACATATGGCAGAATAATCCATAATGCATATTCAGTGGTCATTACTACAAACATCCTTCCAATCAAGAAATACTACACTGAGGTATCCAAGACACTGGCACATGACTACACTTGTTGACAGTTATCACTGGAAACTGAAAAATATGGTGCAAGTACCTCTTGGTAGGATTTATATCAGCATTTTGTGACAAATCTTCATTTTCAAAGTTGTTGTCAACAAAAAACATATTATGGTGTATACCCAAGTAATAGCTGTAGGGCATATTCATATTAATATGCATTTATATGGACTGTTTTGCCTTTTACAAAGTGGCTACATGTCTAATACAGTAAATGAAGTAGATCAAGTAAATACAGCAGGTCAAAATTGAATCTGAGGCCTATCATGTCTAATTTTCCCTGAAATTAGTGTGTAAAAATTTGTTGCAAATGGCCCCAATTTTGTGACTTTCACCATCCCTCTGACACATTTCTAATAATGTATCATGAATTCAGTCACCATATCTTTACTAAGCCTCCACTTATCATATCTAAAATGCAAAATTTTACAGTTTTAGATTTTTTCTTTTTTTAAAAATTTAAATTTAAGTTTAATATTTCATTAAAAATGAAGTAAAATCTAATGATTGATTTTTTTTTCCTTTAAATATTTCTAAATCTTTCCAAGACAACACTGTGCAGATAGAACATATGTAGAAGAAAAAATATCTGCTCATTGTATGATGAAATTCCAAAATTTGATAAAGTTATTACATTTTGAAGTTGGTGTCCCTCAAGTTTCCATTGCTAAAATTGGCCATGGCAAGGCACTGTGGTAGGTGTTTTAACACAGCCTCTATATACTCTCAGTTTAAAGGTGACATCCCGATACTTACTGAGCATTGCTTTAATATGTATATCATTGGAATGCATTAGTGTGGGCCAGTTTTTAGGGGGAAAAAAAATGGACTGATAGGCCTCAGATTACAGTTATCTTCCCATTTGGTTGTCCAAAATCCGGAAGTTTCACCGCGCAAGTAGTCTGCTGTTTGACTGTGATTATTTCATGGCAGACAGCTATGAAGTGGCAACTGTTTGACTGAAGTGACAGGGGATAGCATGTAGTTTGTAAACATGTGTAACTTGCTGACATTGAAGACTTGTTTGTGGTAATTCCGGCCCATGCAAAAGTAGTGCTTTTTGTGTAAAATGGGTGTACTCCGGTCTGGTTTAGAGGGTGTGTCTGTTTAAACCAATATGCTGGGAGAAAGAGCTGGACAACAGGGGTTGTCCTTTTCAGGGTATGTGTCCCCCATGCAGGCAAAGGTACATACAAAACCTCACGGGCCTGCTGATATTAATAAAAATGTTATAGCCACTAAGGCTATATAGAAACATATAGCGAAATTAATTGTGGTCTGAGGCCGTATGACAAGTTGGATATGGATGTCACTGGCGAGCGGTCTCCATACGAGAAGTTAAATGTGTAAATGTGGAAAGCACATTCGCTTATTGATGGTACTATTCATTACAAACAAATTTTATTCTGGGTTCTTGTTACAGGACAACATCTATCAAACAAACATCCCAGTAAGAGATCCACTGTTGTTTCGAAGAGAAACGACACTTTTAATAGATAAAATCCACTGAGTAACGTATTACATTTTGTTTTAATAAACGTAAATTAACTATATATTAACAATGATCAACTCTGTTAACACACACTTTAATGCATTACTGTTGGCAACATTTGAAACATAAATGCTACGTCCAGCGATTTGTATATGGGTTTTTTTAACGTACACATGCATACAATATGTATGTTTGTAGATATGTGTGTGTATGTGTGTTTGTATTCATGTATATATGTAGGTTGTAGTAAAGTAGGTATGTATGTAGGTTGGTATGCATATATGTGTATTCATGTATATATGTAGGTTGTATGTATGTATGTATGTATGTTTTATATATAGTCTCTTTATGCAGTACACAATAAACACGTCTAAATAGCTTGCTGCCAATTCTTCTATTTTTAATGTATTAGAAACTGTTGGCTAGAAATATAAAAATGCGGAAATTGATTAACGGGAAATCTTACTATTCGGTCATTACATCTTCTTGACATTTTCACATATTGTAAATATATCCTTATGTTACTTAAATGTACAAAAACAACAACAACAACAACAACAAAAAACCCTCAAACAACTACTATAGATCATTATTTAACTAATAAACAACAATTCATTTTCGTGCATGTAGATTTGATTGGACACTTTCTTATATGTAGTAACTGTCTCGGATGATCATCTGCTTATATCACCTTGTTTGTCTGTTTGTTTGTTTTGTTTTGCAAAGTATTAACAATGTTCGAAACTCGGAATATATACTCAACAAAGTAAATTAAGGATCATTAGAAAAATCCGCATTTTTTCTTATAATATATGGTACAAAATACGACAACGAAAAACCCCATCATGTGTAAAGATTTGTGCCTGCATCAGTGCGAACATTTACTCAAATAATGTTCAGAATAATATGTAATGAAAACGTGCTAACAATATAACATTAGCAAAAACCGGCGAAAGCGTCTACTGGCCCTTAATTAATTGTGTTGAGTATAAAGGTTGTGTGCCCAGAGCAGATGATTCGGTATTAATTGTTGATTGAAAGGATAATGAACATCATTACGTTGGTGCGTTTTCACACTCTTGATATTTGTATTTACTCCAGGAACATACCCGGGCTGGTAGGTACTGGGTTCGGATCCCAGTCGAGGCATGGGACTTTTAATCTTGATACCGACTCCAAACCCTGAGTGAGTGCTCCGCAAGGCTCAATGGGTAGGTGTAAACCACTTGCACCAACCAGTGATCCATAACAGGTTCAACAAAGGCCATTCGTGTTGTGCTATCCTGCCTGTGGGAAGCGCAAATAAAAGATCCCTTGCTGCTAATCGGAAGAGTAGCCCATGTAGTGGCGACAGAGGGTTTTATCTCAAAATCTGTGTGTATCCGTAACCATATGTCTGACATTATATAACCGTAAATAAAATGTGTTGAGTGCGTCGTTAAATAAAACATTTATTTCTTTCTGTTTGCAAACCCGTTACTGGTTTTATTTTTATAGGACCAAGCCTGGAAATTGATGTAGTGAGTATTTTTTTATACAGCAGAAACATTTTAAAAATTGCCATAGGTAACACATACTTACATTTGAGCCTTGATTTATACATGTAAGTCTGAAAAATTTATGAAAATTTGTAACCGTTGGCTGTAATTTAGTAATGGATGGATCACTGGTACAGGGTTTCCTAATTATTATTGGTCTTGACTTGAATGATGCACATTAGAAAGTTTGTTTTGTTTAATGACACCACTAGAACACATGGATTAATTAATCATCAGCTATTGGATGTCAAACATTTGGTAAATCTGACTCGTAGTCATCAGAGGAAACCCGCAACCTTTTTCCTAATGCAGCAAGGGATCTTTTATATGCACTTCCCACAGACAGGAAAGCACATACCACGGCCTTTGTCCAGTTGTGATGCACTGGCTGTAACAAGAAAAAACCCAATTGCCTGAATAGATCCACTGAGGTGATCTGATCCTACAACACAAGCACCTCGAGCGAGCACTCAACCGACAGAACTAAATCCCTAAGGCCAAAAAAAAGAAGAAGTTTGTTTCAGGTAACATGGCCAAAAAAAGTAGGGTAGGTAGGTAGGATTTTTTTTTTTAGTTCAAAGAAAGGTTACCCTACCTTATATGTGTTTGTCTCAAGATGAAAGACGTGAAGGCAAGCTGTCTGAAAAATCTTAGTTTACTCTTTGCAGCCAGAGAGAAATAAAAACAATCTCACTGTCAATGTCACATGCCATTTTCAAAAGACAGGAAAACTAAAAAAGTTCAAACTATTCCTTTCACGAATAAAAGTCAGTAGATGACTGCACAGAAACTTCACAGCTTTGTCCAGTTTTGTCAGAGGATGACTGCACAAATTTGTCCAAGTTGGTCAATAGATGTTTGCACAAAAAGTTCACAGATTTATCCAGTCAGTAGATGACTGCACAAAAACTTCACAGATTTATCCAACTATTGGAAATAACAAAACAATACTAATTTCTGTGCAATTTACAAATCAATCGGCTTAGAAATGAATAACTTGTAGTAAATTTCATAGTAATAAAAAAGGCGTTCCTAGCCTGAGTACTCTGACTGTAAGAGAGATAGACGGACATTTGGACATAAATAATGAGAGCGTGTTTATGTTCAAATGTCTGTCTAGCTCTCTTACAATCAGAGTACTCGGGCTAAGGCGTTCCCTGTGGGAAGGACTTATAGTTTTAATGTTTATTAGCCTATTGAACGGACCCATGCTAAAATCACTCAAATTAATTTATTCCCAATTAACTGAAACACTGAAATAAATGTCAACTGTTTAAGGTGTGTGGTTATTCTTGAATATTCCGTTTATTTAATTATTACCCATGCTCAGCAGTTGATAGGCCTATCTACATCAATGGCGTAGGAAGCGGGGAAGGGGGTACTTTGTAGCAGCATCGATGGTTTATATATTAATTTTATACATGTGTTTACCCACCCACCCCACTTTTTGGTATCTTCCTACAGGCTACACCCGTGTATATTAACAAATTCTGGGTACTAGGTCTAAGCAGTAGCCAACAACGAAAATTGTACCACGTCTTCTTCAAATGACCTTCACCTTTGCATGCGGAAAAAAAACGCGATGACTTGTCTGTGCATGTAGTATCGAGAAATCCTTGATTGTTTTGTTGAGATCGCACGTTGTTGTTTTTGGAAAATAAACCTACATTGTATGAGATGACTGGAGTTACGATAATACGATATATTTTCCTCTATAGGCCTACAGTATTTAGCAGTTTGTAATAAAAGCCGTTTAATCGCCACACACGTTACCGTACTGTCATGCGATCTCGTGTGTCACCAATTACCGTGGTACCTAATAAGAGCACGTGTTATTAACAGTGTTCTACATTTGGTTTTATAACTTACTCTTCTTTGGCTAGTGGACAAACAAAATTTACTAGCCAAGCTTAAAATGTTACTCGCCACAGTGCGACACTACTCATTTTGCATCATTTATGAATGTGCTGTAAGTATCTGGAATGTTTTCGCCAAATTACTAAAATCAACGATGAGTTCCGAATTGTACCGACAATTAATACGGAATTCACAGTGATCAATCGGACAACTTCGTAAATACCCTTGTTCCGACTGCACAATGATGTCAACAAACATTTCATTTGTTTTTACGCTGCTAGGACTCTGAACGCACATGGCAAATAATTTTGTACTTAGACGTTTTTAGTGACAGTCGCCAGATGGCGACGATAATAAATTCAATCGGTCGCCACGCCAACCTTTTGGTCGCATGGCCTACCATTTTGGTCACAACGTAGAACACTGGTTAATGATTCCAATTTCAAACAAATTAGTTATGCTCATATCCATTCAACGTCCAGGCATGTCTAGTCTGGGTCCAGTCTCTAACAACGCCAGTGATTGGGTCCAGGGCACGGCGTAAGAAGGTGCCAAAAAGTCGATCCGCGACCAGAACTTCTCTGTGCGCTTCCCCCCACCACACCCCAGCAGAAAAAAAAAAGTTCAGGGTCGGTGGCAAAATTTAGGGTCGGTCTGGTGACCGGAAACAAACGATTTTTTTTGTTTGGCCTAATACACATTAGATTCAGCTATTTAATGGTGTATTAAAGCAGTTTATAAAAATCAGTTAACATATTTTAGTATTGTTTTCATGAACACATTAAATGTATACTTTTAGAAAAAGATAAAAGTTTTGTTAAGAATGGTGATGGAACTATTTAGTACAAATAAAAGATCCCTTGCTGCCTGTCGTAAAATAGTAGCCTATGTGGCGACAGCGGGTTTCCTCTAAAATGTCGACGTCCAATAGCCGATGATAAAGATAAAAAAAAATCAATGTGCTCTTGTGGCGTCGTTAAATAAAACAAACTTTACTCTCTTTTTTTTGTATTTAACTGTGTCTGTGACATTATTTTTATTCCAGGAACATACCCTTGTATTTACCCGTGTCTGTGACATTATTTTTATTCCAGGAACATAGCCATGTATTTACCCGTGTCTGTGATATTATTTTTTTCCAGGAACATATCCTTGTATTTACCCGTGTCTGTGATATTATTTGTATTCCAGGAACATACCCTTGTATTTACCCGTGTCTGTGATATTATTTTTATTCCAGGAACATAGCCTTTTATTTACCCGTGTCTGTGATATTATTTTTATTCCAG
Source organism: Gigantopelta aegis (assembly GCF_016097555.1). Lineage (NCBI taxonomy): Eukaryota > Metazoa > Mollusca > Gastropoda > Neomphalida > Peltospiridae > Gigantopelta > Gigantopelta aegis. The sequence continues at coordinate 39,918,141 of NC_054704.1, read as the reverse complement.
GAACATACCCTTGTATTTACCCGTGTCTGTGACATTATTTTTATTCCAGGAACATACCCTTGTATTTACCCGTGTCTGTGATATTATTTTTATTCCAGGAACATAGCCTTGTATTTACCCGTGTCTGTGATATTATTTTTATTCCAGGAATATAGCCATGTATTTACCCGTGTCTGTGATATTATTTTTATCCAAAGAACATACCCTTGTATTTACCCGTGTCTGTGACATTATTTGTATAATATTCGAGTTATGTCCTTTTCCATCCCAAATTTTACTTGAATATGATTCTAAAAAATCATATGAACACAGTTATATTCCGAGAAAATATTGGTCTAAATATGCTATAATCTGAGTACAGTGAATAACAAGCAAGAAGACAGATACGAAGCTGAAAGAAAAAAACCAAAACAAAAGAGACACCTGGAAATTGGTTTTAAGCAAAACCGAGTCGTCATATTATTTTATTTTGATAATGGGTTGTTACTATATGAAATTAATGAAAATATGCAACTTTAAAGGATATCTGGATCCAGTTTTTTTATTTGTTTTTTGACACGAAAACCATGTTGTATGATGGTCAATCACATTTTACAAACAATATAATGTTTTGTTAAATCAGATTATTCAGAAAGTTGTTAAAAATAAAGTAAAATTCATTGTGTATTTTAACAATTAAAATAGGTATTAAGCGTCATGTAATCTTAAATATATTATATTAATACATCTGAAGGAATACACTGGACCAAAATAGAAACTTCACTTCGTTAAAATATAACTATATAAATTATATAGTTGATGCAAAGTCGTTTGCATTTTGCAATACTGTCATGACAATGTGATAATTAAAACAAACACCCCTTACCACTTAGAATGTACCAGTCTATTACACATTGATGGCTTTTTAGTCAAAAGTGGACCACGTGACTACAATGTTTGGTACATAATCATGGACACCATAAGTGTAAGAACATCATTAAAAAATCGTTTTAGACATACGATTGCAATACCACAACGTTTGTATGCACCATCCCATAGACATGATAGCACATACCACGACCTTTGATATACCAGTTGTGGTGCACTGGCTGGAGCGAGAAATAGCCCAATCGACCGACTAACGAGGACCGATCCCAAACCGACCGCGCATCAAGCGAGCGCTTTAGCACTGGGCTACGTGTCGACCCTCCAACCATTAGAAACCACCTGCGTGTTGCTTGTGGCCAGCATGCCAATTCACAAAACCAATTTTGATGACTTAATACCATTGGCAACGCCTCATCAGTGCACGGAGGCACACATCTAAACGTTTGGTTTCTTTAACGATACCACTAGAGCATATTGATTTATTAATCATCGGTTATTGGATGTCCAACATTTGGTAATTTTGATAAAATATATTTTATATGCACTTTGCAACAGATAGGAAGGCACATACCACAGCATTTGATATACCAGTCGTGGTGCACTGGCTGGAGCGAGAAATAGCCAAATGGGCCCACCGACGAGGATCGATCCCAAACTGACCGCGCATCAAGCGAGCGCTTTACCACTGGGCTACGTCCCGCCCTCAACACATTTAACACTTTAATTTATAAGGGACGGGACATAACCCACTGGTAAAGTACTTGCCTGAATCGCCTTCGTGCTGGGATCGATTCCCATCGGTGTGGCCATTGGGCCATTTTTCTGGTATATCAAATAGTGTGGTATGTACTATCATGTATGTTGGATAGTGCATATAATGTGCCTTGCTACTAAATGAACGGGTTTTCGAATTACTAAATTGTCAGAATTACCAAATGGTTTTTCATCCAATAGTCGATAATATTTTAATCAATGTGCTCTAGTAGTATGCACAGTACAGTAGTGTACAGTATGCACGTAATTATTTGGATCGTGTATGATGGTCAATCACATTTAAAAAACAATGTTTTGTTAAATAAGTTTATTCAGAAAGCGGTTAAGAAGATAAAAAGAGATTCATTGTGTATCTTAACAAATAAAATATGCATTAAGCTACATGTAATCATAAACATATTATATTAATACATCTGAAGGAATATACTGAACGAAAATAGAAACTTCACTTTCTTAAAACTTAATTATATGAATTATAAGTGATACAAAGTCGTCTGTATTCTGCAATACTGTAATGATAATGTGTAAATTAAAACACACACCACTTACCAATCAGAATGTACCAGTCTATCACACGTTGATGGCATTTTAGTCAAAAGTGGTCTTGCACGTTCTGTGGACCACGTGACTACACTGTTTGGTACATAATCATGGATACCATAAGTGTAGGAACACCACTAAAAGATTGTTTTGGACATACGATTGCAATACCATGACTTTTATTTTTAAACGTTAGCGTCCTGTTGGTATTGATGAAATGTTTGTAATGGTTTGTGCTCGGGTAATATGGAATGCAGTCGACGGACAATTTACGACATTAGGACAGTGAGCAACAAGTTGGTATAACATCAGATCGTCCTCGGTCATGTAGAGCATGAGCGACATTACGTGCTAATCCGCTTATATTACGTCATGTGTGTCATCATTTCAGGACGTCAACTTCAATTAGGAATGAACTTTTAGGGGTCGGATATCTGCCCAATCCATTAGAAGGAAGAAAGGAAATGTTTTATTTAACGACGCACTCAACACATTTTATTTACGGTTACATGACGTCGGACATATGGTTTAGGACCACATATGTATTGATGGAGAAAACCAGCTGTCGGCACTCCATGGGCTACTGTTTTCGATTAGCAGAAAGCGATCTTTTATATGCTTTTAACATGTTTGTCATATATTGTAAACAGTAAATAAGATAAATTAAAAAAAAAAAGTTTGTTTTGTTGAACAAACAAATTAAAGCACATAGATGTATTAATCATCAGCTAGGGATGTCAAGTATTTAGTAATTCTAACAATTTAGTAATTCTAACAATTTAGTAATTCGGAAACCTGCTACATTTAGTAGCTAGGGATATATTATATGCACTGTACAACAAACAGGATATCACATACCACGGCCTTTGATATACCAGTCGTTTTGCACTGGCTGGAGCGAGAAATAGCCGAATGGGCCCACCGACGTGGAACAATCCCAAATAGACCGCGCATCAAGCGAACAATTTACCACTGGGCTACGATTTACGACATTAGAAAAGAGAGCAGCAAGTTTGTATAACACAATATCGTTCTCGGCCAGGTAGACCATGTCCATGTGCGACCATACGTGCTAGTCCCCTTACGTCATGTGTGTCATCAATTCATGACATCAACTTCAATTAGAAATGAACTCTTTAGGGTTCGGATATCTGCCCAAACTATTAGAAATAAACTGCATGTTTCTTGTGGCAAGCTGCACAGCGGCAATTCGAAGACCAATTTCGATACATGAACACCATCAGCAACGCCTTATTTATGCACGAAGACACACAACTAACTTTTTAATTTATAAGAGGCGGGATGCAGCCCACCGAAAAAGCGTTTTTCTGAATTCCGGTTGATCTGGGATCGATCTTCGTCGATAGGGCTATCGGGCTATTTCTCGTTCCAGCCAGTGCACTACGACTGGTATATCAAAGGCCGTGGTATGTGATATCCTGTATGTTGTACAGTGCATATAATATATCCCTAGCTACTAAATGTAGCAGGTTTCCGAATTACTAAATTGTTAGAATTACTAAATACTTGACATCCAATAGCCGATGATTAATACATCTATGTGCTTTAATTTGTTTGTTCAACAAAACGAACTTTAACTTTAATTTATCTTATTTACTGTTTACAATATATGACAAACATGTTAAGTCAAACTATTTCCATAGGCATATTCATTATATCTGTTTTATACAGTATGCAAGAAATTATTTGGATGTGAAGTTTTTACTTTGTTTCAGTGTAGTATATATAACATACATATACAATGTCATATATGCAATATTAATAATAATGAAAACAAGCAAATTGATACCAATATATAGCATGCATACTCTTTGTTTTTATGTTAAAGATGTAGGCTTACATAACAAATGAGTCCCGGATTTTGACAGACTGGTAGACGTGTATTGTCAACGTCCTTAACTGCGTTATGTTTCAAAGTCCATTCGATTTCTGTTCTCGTGTACACTCCATGCAATCGACATCTGATTTGTTGTTGTCTGCTTATCGTTCATTTGTGAGGTTTTCCTTCGCAGTTCAGTAATGGTTTCATGAACAATAAAGTTGTGACAAATATCTAAATACAAAACTTTACAAACACCTAAAACCATTAATTCGTGTTTTCTTAATCCTAAAAATTACCGATGTCGAGTCCACTTGACTCGTAGAGATTAACTTAAAATGAAGAGAGATGACTTGACATAGAGATTAACTTAAAATGAAGAGAGATGACTTGACATATAACATGCCTTTGCTAGAATTTAATTTCAATTATTATACTTGACGATTTGCAAAGGGTATGCTGCATTTTTGTGCCTTACTGTAGATGAATAGTTTTAACTAAAATCAGTTCACCAGAACATTGACTGCTATGAATGTGTTGTTATCAATCATGGGGGAAACCAAGTGAACCAACTGCTCCTGACTGAAATTGTCCTTTTATAACTGTTATTCAAAGTGTTCGTCCACTGTGTATATGTCAAAAATATATATTATTAAGGTTATTGTCCTACACACTTGCCAGGATGCAATTAGAAATGTTACACAATGGTATGTTTACTGGATGGTGATACACTTTTGTTTACTATAATGGATTCGTTTTAAGTCTGGTCTAGTTTTTTTTTTTTTGCTCGTTAACTGACTGAAATATGTTTTATTTGACTACCGTTTCGTAACTGAAAAATGTAGAATGTTATTTTCGTAAGAATCACATTTGTGTTTTTGTTGTTAGTAGAAATGCAGTTTGGGACGTCGATGGTATGTGTACGACATAGGATAAAAATCGGCAACGACTTCGCCGTTTATTGTTTTTTAAAAATTTTTTAACACATATCGATACATCTTACTGAAATCAGGAATTTACAAGTTCAACCTGATTTTATGATTTGCAGAACATGGATATCATATTTAACATAAAAGCAAAACAATACAAATATACAATAACGAGTAAAACGCACGTAGGCCTACTTATTACAATACTAATAATGTTTTAATTACAATACAAAAATATTAAAAACATAATATAGTTCAAAAGCTAAATCCAAGAAAATTATATTATGTAGCACCGAAACATAGATAATCTATAAAGTCGTCCGCCTCTTTTGATTACACAAATGCAACTTGTATAAGGCATAAGTATGATGCTGTTTAAGACATCCATGATATTGATAGTCAATATGCTGTTTTGCCTATAAGGCACATCCATGATATTGCTTTATTTTGTCATCCTGACACACTGTGTATAATCAATATGAACCAGGTGTTTTGCCTATTCAAGCTGGTTGCAGTCACTACTCTTTGAGAACTGCTGTAAGCATATTGCATGTTTGCCAGGAAGCTCTTAAAATGTAAAGAACAAATAAAACTGCCAACTGTCACAAAATACACTCTATCAGAATGTTTCAGATCGTAGTGTTTTTAAACACCCACATAGATAAACATGAACAACATATTACTGTCTCACTGTACAACAACAACAAATATTAACTAAATGATAATCTAACTGTACATGTCCATTGAAGACACCAATACAAGACCATCGATATAAAATATCTTAGTGCAGTGCATTTGTAGGCGAAGGCACACAATAAAAAAAGAAATCTGCTGGAATGCATATTATAAGTTCATGCTGTATTTTAGGAAAAGTTTCCAACATTCTTCATCACCAGTGAACAGTTAATATGTTCGTCATCTCCATTTTCAAGGACAATTTGCGTACACTGTAGATGCTTCAAGAGTATCAAATGCCATGTTGCAGATGAATGTAAAGTCCTCCTGAAGAACAACAATACAATAACCTCATAAATTATAGTACTCTGAAGGAATACATAGTCTGCCAAATGCCCACTCGACTCTGCATTGTGCGGATCTACCACCCTGATCATGAGTTACGGTTTTGTTTTTTAGATACATGAGATTTACGTGGTCCGTTATAGATAAGTGAATAATATGGCATTATATAATAATAGTTTCCGTTGACATTATATTAACACGTCTGACGTAATCCCAACAATGTATGTGTTCCAAAGAAAAACATTTATACTTCCAGAAGATACAGCTGTTGTCTCATGAATCGACAATGGACATTATAAGTTGTAGAAGCATCACGAGGTATATGGCTTTTTGTGTACCCTCTGTGTGTTCTTTTACCCCGAGCCGAAGGCACACAGAGGGTACATAAAAAGCCATATACCCCGAGAGATGCTTCTACAACGAATTTATCTTGCCGACATGTTAAGTAATAAACCATATAGCCAAATAATCAAAATAACGCCAGACAATAGCCTAATTGCTAACAATTTATTAACGGAGCCGTACCACACGGACGCGAACGAAACCACTTGCCAGTGACGAAAAATAGTTCCATCAATAAACGAGTTTTTAACTTCAAATGTTTGTAATACGAAATTGTCTGAAACAGATATTAATAAAAAAAAAAAAAAAAAACCCCACCTTTTTATCAGAAATGTATGTAGTGAAAAAAAAAACTAAAAAAAAAAAAAAAAACTGTTGCTAATCGCGCATTAATACAATAACACCACGACCGTAATTAGGTGGCCGATTTCAACATTGCAGCGTTTAAAAGTATTGAAATAGTGTATTTTATAGTAAAAATAAAATTAATAATCTAATTATTGCTTTAGCATTAACTGGGGCGGCTGGAAACTGTTGGAAATTACAGACGGGGTATAAGAGAATTTGGCTCCGCCCACAGGGGGATAAGGGATTTGTCCAACGGCAAACAACCAATGAGATTAAAGAATTTTACATGAAGGCGAGATAATTACAATTCACTCCACAATAAAAAATATTGATCACTGCTAATTTATAAATAATAAAACTAACATACTAACATATGAGTGCTTGACATCTGCTCACACAGAAATTTTCCCATTGCAGTTTTTTTCTGGATTTTACTTTGGATAACCAGTATTATGGGCGTCGCCACTACATGGGTACAATATTACTCAGTTGTTACCAACAGTAACATAGTAATCTAGAGGACAATATTGGTATTAGGTTTTCCATTGACTAGTAGTAATGTCAGGCAACTTTTATTTATTAACACATTATAAATCTACACACTTATATTTACACGGCCCGCCTGTACTACCTCTTTCACTGGGAGTACCTATACATGTGAAAAAAATCTCTGATAATTCTTACTTTGGTGACTTTTACATTAGGCAGGATGGCTTGAAACCGCCTGGTGTTGTTGAAAACCTCCACTTCTTTGTCCATTTCTATACCTGTTATGATATTGTTTGCTATGCAAAGCAATATGGCATTTTTAGCCTCGGCATCCCTGAAATGGAAAACTGATGTTGTTCAGTATGTCTCTAGATCGCAAAGGCTACACTGTAAACAACTTTCTTTTTATATACATATATTTAATATTAAAAGTGAAAAAGGACAGACTAATGACAGTACAGATATAGATATTGTTGTTGATGGAAAGTATGTCAGACGTCATACCATAATTGTGATGCTAGACACAACTTTCTAACCTGTATATATTTGTCTAGGATTGAGTGTATCATCGTGCATACTACAGTCGAAGGACAGTTGCTATAACCAACCATTAACGTTGGAACGACCACCAATGAATGGACGTGGCAACATTCAAGAAATAACAAAAAATAATTTACCGTTCACGAATAGTTAAATTGTCCCACCCATATAGGCTATACAATTTATACTATTGTTTGAAGTTCTAAGAAGCACAGCCAACATTTCTGCTATTTCACCACAAATAAAAACAGTATCACATAATAAACGTGCTGCAGAGTGTGTGGACATTACCAGCCCGTATGTGGTTGTCAAAATAAATTAGGATTTACCCAAATGTATAATAATATGACTGTCAAAGTATATGTAGCGGTATCAGTTTGTATGTAGCTAACATGATACAAGGTACAATATTAATCTGTACTATGCTATTCGGAAGTAATGACTGGATAGTTTCGACCTGTTAATAAATATCAGGATGTTAAAGACAAAATGAATGTGACTGAAGATATTTGAAGCGTTACAAACCTGTACACAATTGTCACAGGGACTGGTCCAACATCCTTCTGTTTCATGTACATATTTTCAGTGAGTATTGTCAAAATAGACATCAGTTTTGAAGACTCGAGGGTGGAAGACCATCCATGAATACTGTAATGATGTATTTCCCTTGCCTCAGTTTCTCTCTGTAGTTTAGAAAGTTATATAATGTTAGATCCAAAAGTTTTCGTTAGGATTACCGACTGGTACAGTATAGAACAGTAAATGGTAATGTAGCCACAAATGCTTCAAATCGAGAATGCAACGTTTAAACTATTTCATTACGTTTATATCACATTACATGTATATTATTTTATTTTAACTAATGATGCGTTGCATGTTCACTGTTGCCATACAACTATTGTTTATTTAATTGTATTTAATTGTTATTTTACTACTATGGCGAAAAGATGCAAGGGGACATTTTATATTCACTTTTCGATAGACAGGACATGTACCATTGATATACCAGTAACGAGGTAGTAGCTAGAATGCAACGTGCACACATCAGGTCCACTGAGAGAGAGATCCTATGACCAATCACACAGCGCTACATATTGTCCTCTTACCTGATGATCTGACGTCCAATCAATGTGTTCTAACGGTGCCGTTTAACAAACATTAGCTGATGATCTGACGTCCAATCAATGTGTTCTAACGGTGCCGTTTAACAAACATTAGCTGATGATCTGACGTCCAATCAATGTGTTCTAACGGTGCCGTTTAACAAACATTAGCTGATGATCTGAAAAGACACGTGTTCTAACGGTGCCGTTTAACAAACATCTTGTTACATGTTACACACTAATTACACAAATACCTTTGCCTCCACATGCAGTATCTTCTCTGTAATATCTTGACAGACTGATGTTTGTCGTCGTGTTGTTATAGTTGTACCGCCGTGAGTCATGGAACCAGATAGTCTTGGGATGAATTTAGCACCACTCTGTAGTTGAATAGGAGACATGCATGTATTCAGATTAAACACTTCTAGTAGTAACATATTATATGTACAATTCAAAGGGCTATGCGTAGGACCATACATTCAACTGATATCCTTTATAATACTATTTTGTCCCAAAATATACATTTTGTAGGCATACGCACATATTTATAAATAAAATAATATTAAGTGCACTTTGCGGGGAATGGTAAGTAACAACGGGTTACAATCAATAAAAGTCAACAGTAAATGGGTAATACATGTACAGTAATAATATACATAGACAAAACTACATATATGTGGTTTTCTGATTTCTGTATTCCACGAGTGTATTTCCTGCCGGAAACCCTGATGCCTCAGGCAGGAAATACACTCGTGGAATACAGAAATCAGAAAACCACATATATGTAGTTTTGTATTTATTACATACCCTAAATTGGAATTTTTTTTCCAAATAATAATTTAGAAATTGTAACACTGCTAGCTAATAACGGGGATTTCTAAATTTACACAACTAGGTCAGCTGTGTTACTACGCGGACCGTAGAGCCACCAATTATTACACATAGGAATATAGTTCTATTTAAACAATAAACAGAAATAAGAAAGAACGAGTGAAAAGTTACCTATAATTTTAATGATATTGTTTGAAATGCCTTTTAAAAACAATGCAATAGCTAAAATTCACGAACAATATAATATTTAATTTGCTTGTTATACGTCAGAAAACCTTCAGCGTGCCAGTTTTATCAACGAAGAAAAATGTCAAGAATTGTTCACTCAGTGTCTGAGTCGTCATCGGTGTGTTTTCTTTTATTGATGTTCATGGAATTATTCGTTGCTGAAAAGTTTAAGTTTATATTAAATGTGCCTCCATAAATCATCGCTCCACTGAATAATCCGGTTGACAGTTCATTCAAGTTTTCTACATTGTTGCTAAAGTCGACGACATTCACTTTTCGCACCCTTGTTTTGGCTTCGTACACAAGAAATATAGCATATCTTACCGTAATTTCACTAGAAATCCATATTTCGTAAAAGGTGCAAGTTTTTAATCACAAGATTTTGTTCAAAGACATCCAGGTGCATTAGTAATGTTAAGAAAAAAAACAACAATTCAATATTAATTTTACATTGGAATTCTTTCAAAAAGGAAACGTCATGTACCCATTTTATGGTTATTGTAAGGAGATGCAAAGTGACGTCATTGGAATACTGACGTCATTTAAATTTAAAATTAGCTGTATTATTACAATGCTACGCCACATTAAAATAAAAACTAGTCTACTAACCTTGACCCCTGTCAAATTCCTATAACAAGCAGACAACGCTGTTTACAGGTTGTTGTTTTTTTTGTTTTTTTTCATAATTCTGGACAAAATATTAATTTGAAGTTTTGAAAGATGAAAGAAATAAAACGTACCTTTTGTCAAATATATCATATCACAAAATTACGGTTGGAGATGTTTTATTTACTGAAAAAGAATAAGAATTGTGTACGATGTACGAAGCCAAAACAAGGGTCCAAAAAGTGACTGTCGTCGTCGACCTTAACTATTGTGGATTAATAGCTCGTTGGTTAGTAGTGTTCCCGTCTCAAATTTGGGTATCGCGCTCATTAAATTGTAAATATTTGTCACCGTTTTCGTCTGTTTTCAGTTCAAAATTTCCCGAAAATAACATTTTAAACAAACCAAGCACAAACTTTGTTTACATATCGCGAAGGGCATTCCCGGTAACCATGTGCTATAAATAGTAGCGTTGAATACGGTATAGTTCCGGCAGTTGAGTTGAATACGGAAAGTTGTATTCAATTCTTGTATTCAGATCTGTATTTATATAGTAAGATTTAATGGGTATGTAATAAAATATAATAACATATGTCATGTATTAATGTTATCTGTTCAATGTGTGGTACCAGTTGTCTGTTCTATGTTGTTACATGTTGATGTTTTATTATAAGGTTTAATATATTTATCTCTTATGATACTGTAGAACGGACACACTAGAACAAAGTGATATTCGTCCTCTACTACTACATTGCACAGACTACAAATTGTATTATTGCTGTCAACATTGTGGTATCTGGCCGTTTCTATAAAGACATTATGGGAAGAAAATCTATATTTACTCAAAATATGTTTGTATTTCAGGACAATAGGTTTCTGAAGGTAAGGTTGTAGGCAATAATTATGAACAACGAATATGTATAACAGGCATTTAGGATAATTGTTGAATACAGCAAACAGATTGGATACATCGACCAGTCATTCTGTTTGAATAGTGATATAAATGTATTGCAATTGTCTACATTTTGATTATATACCATATGTGACCAAAACCATTAGTGAGAAGCAGGTCTCATATTTAACTAACCCAGTTAACAGAATGTGGTTTTCTTATGCACTCGTCATATAGGGTGGCATAACACTCTTTCAAAATACAGTTAATGTATTCAACAAAATTATCCAATATTTAACAATTCGAATGATCCTACTTATGTACAAAGGTGATCTACCTAATTCAAAATAGACCATCATATTAGTAGTGCCCCTTTTCACGCATAAATAAGTTTTATAGAATTGTAAATGTAGGATCTCGTGGCTATTTGCTTTGTTAAAACTCCAAACTTCACAGTCCTAATTTAAAATACTGCTAACATATGTATCAAACAGTGAAACAGTTTCTGAAATTTACGAAATAGTTGCTAATTTTAGCAAATAGAGCAGCCATAGCTTTTCTGTATTGATTGCATATTACCTTCTGAGAGGTATTAAATTTGCCATTATAAGGAAGACAGACCCCAAGATAGTTAAACAGTCAACAATTTCTAAATCGTTTTCGTGGTATGTCCACCTAATAAGCTTAAGTAGTAAATATAGGGAATAAACATCATATAATGTGCGAATACATGCCATTAAATAAAGTGTAGGAAGCTCTATATGGAATACGACGGTAGGATGCAACTCATAATCTACCTTTAAAGTGGTCTGTTTATAGTTAAACTTAAACATCACAAATACGTATGAATTCATATAATTACAAAAAAGTGTGACATTCTCATATGCATGGCAAATCCAGAATAGGGAGATCTTGAATTCTGTGTTTGCTATTTAAGTCATTTCATAAACTTGAATAATTATTCGCACACGCACACGCACACGCACACGCACACACACACACACACGTATCCATACAATAATGTTTCAATATTTATCATGTGTTTCATTGTTGGCTTTATTAGTCATCTACCGATCCAACGGGGGTGGGGGTGCTATAGTTTTCTTCTCCGTCCTTCTGTCTATATGTCTGTCTGTCCCACATATAGTTTTTTTTTCAGATGTTTTTTCACAATGCCTTAAAATATTGAGCTGACATTTTGTGTATAGCTTTATCATGCACTGTTACAGATCAATCAGATCAGATTTGTCTTTCATGGCAATTTACCCATTTGTCACGGAGTTATGATTCTTGATCTTCAGAAAATGTATTTTCCGAACCTTGTTTTGCAGTACCTCGAGATACCGAGATGAAATTTTGTATATAGCTTTATCATGTACTGTTACAGATCAAGTTTGATTTTCATGGCGATTTACCCATTTTCCACAGAGTTATAGACCTGGAATTTATGAAATACGAAAATGTGTTGTTTCTGATAGAGGACATGTCTTGCTTTAACAGTATTCTCAGAATACTTGTTAGTTAACGAGTTTGGTGTCATAAAGATTGACATGTTGAATGTCAGATTTACTCACCTCTGCGCTCAAAGAAATGATGATGAACGAGTCATATTCTATGATGAGTTTCCAGAACCCGTCTTCTGTGACTTTCGTGTCCGATACTAGAAGATATCCATGTTTTGCCAGCTTGGACTTAAATATTAAAACATATATATTAGGTAAACAGATTAGATTAGATTGCTGTACTTTTGTAGACTCATTTAAAATGGTGTAAAACATGTTTAAAAACAAACAGCTGAGAACAATTATAAGGTTTTCTATTTTTTGTTTTAACGATAACAAAATAAACAATATTAATTTCACTCAACATGCTGTAGTATACTAATAAGCGTACGAGACCTTGAAGGGGTCGGGGTGGGGGTCAACCCTTTGTATTTGGGCGAAAACGACGGACACGGTCGGCAAAAAATGAGCTGGACTGAAAGGTTTTCGCCATGACTGTCTTTCCATCATTCTAATGACAATATGTCATGTACAAATGCACAGTGATTCGTTTGAGAACATCATTCATTATTTTTGATAACACACATTAATATCATATACGACTGGCTGCTCCACTAAGCGATTTTAGCGCTAAGATCACCTCAAGTGCATAAGGACGTTATGAACCTAAGGCGATGTAGCGCTAAATGCGTTTCGTGGAACACGGCCCAGGTCACCACTGAAATACAATCCAATGGAAATCGATTGTTTTTTATGTATATATTATCCTGAAACTGATTACACTAAGACATATATTAGTAAGTGCAAGTTAACTGCAACTGCTAGTAGGTCTGTAAATAGGTTTTAGTTAGTAAAGACGTTTAAATTTATTTTGAACTTGATTCTTTTAGGATATGTAAGAAATATAATATATTACATTCATAGCCGTTAGATGCCATTTATGTTACAACTTAAAAACATATTCAATCCGCTTTTGCTTGTTAGATACATTTTAAAATAACTCTTTGTAAGATAAATGGTACCTAACAGCCGCTGGTGTAGTATTCTCTACATGTTTAATACTTACAGGCGGAAACATTGCAAACATGTTGTCTTGGCCTCCAACAAATATTTTGTACTTGTCAGGAGAATCTGTAAGATAAAAGAGAAAATAAAAGTATTTTCTTTCTCTTTATAGATGCTAGAGATATAACACAAATTAATCTGTTTTGTTTTTAAAATCCAGATATAATTATATGCAATGCGCCATTCAAGCTGATATTGTTTATATATAATATGTAGTGAAAACAGGGCAGTGAAGATTGAAATCAAATGAAGTATCTTGTATTCTAGGACGAGACAAATATTAAAGTCAAACCTGATCCAGTATATTCATAACATATCATATTTGGAAAACAACTAAAATTATGTGGAGCAGCAATTGAATTTTAATAACAATTGTCGGTAATTAAAGTATGCAGGTATAATTCAAAAACAAATTAAGATACACAGTATAAATGTGTTTGTAGTAATATTAGCTAGACTCCACAAACCTGTGTATGGAGTTCCATTCAGTGCACCAACTTCCTGGAAGTCAAAACACAGAAACACGTAGCAAAACAGACCAACAAACAAAGACAAATGCAAACGGAGAAAAAACAACAATGACATCACAAAAAACAACAACAGTAACACTACAAAAAGCAACAACAGTAACTCCACAAAAAGGAACAACAGTAACACCACAAAAAACAACGAAATGACAATCTGCAGTATAATAGAAACTACTCTTAACTTAAGTACAATACCTAGACGTCAACACCTTGCTTGAGAACTTAAAGGAAGCCATATATAGTATTGCCACCTGGCAGTGTTATAATCTGCATTGATATTTACCTGTGCTAGTTCATCGACACTTTTCTTGCCCATGATCATGGTTCCTTTCTTTTGTGCATACTGCTGGTGAAAATTGGCATTGGCAAGGCTGGTCTTACCATAATTAAATAGCTCCAGCATGGTCAGGAAAATACATTCATACTGTTCCTGTATCGAATGAAAAACATATTAATGTGTATTAACATGTTAGAGCATTAGAACAAAAATCAATATGCAACTGTACACCCCCAATCACCAACACACACACCAAAAAAAAAAAAATCGAACTTCACCCCCATCCCCCAAAAAACTGAAAAAAGAGAGGAACAAACAAAACAACACAAATCAGCAAAATCATTAAGAATACAACAAACCTTGAACAACACTAGGATATAAAACCCATAACAAATAAGCACATTGTACAATAAAGTATATGTGTAAAGTGTTACTGTGCTGAATTAACAAAACCAAATTAAACCCCATTCAAGTGTATTAAAGAAACGTAAGAAGGCAACATGATGTGGTAACAACTAAATTCAACATAATGCAACCCCTCTTCCACAGCCACAGGCAAACCCACAATCTTCGACATGCTATGCACAAAACAAAACCAAAAACCCACTGCAAAGCAAACCCTTAATCAATGTATCATATCCAAAACAAATAATATAATTGCACAATATTGCATATGAACTTAGTTTGGAGTTTGATAAATTAAACTAGCCTTGGTCTGAACCATTCCTTTTCGCTGGTCTCTCATGTCGATCAGCACCTTACTGACATCAATGCGATTGGTTTTCTCCATCTGTTCCAGCAGAATGTCTATAGCAATGTAGGTTCCAGTTCGACCGATACCAGCACTACAATAATTGAATCATTTGTTCGGATAAAATCCCAAAGCGACTTTAAAAACATATTTGAACTTCCCTCGAAACGTATGTATATTTTCATTTGAAGAAAATTGAAGCTAATAATGTTTAACGTAGTTAATTATGTTATTGTTATTACATTACAAATGTGCATGTTTGTGATTATCATGGAGGCATAAGATTGCCTTTTGGTATTTAATATACATTTAGTTTATATTTGTTTAGTTATTACATTTAATATATATATATATGCTATGTCTGTTTATAATGTAAACAACAATGTTACTAGATGTAGAGTTATTGTTTTTTGTTTTGGGGGTTTGGTCTAAAACGTATAAATTTTGTTTGTCAATAGTAGCTAAGACTCTGCATGTGTATATAGCGTAAATGACGTCAAATGAATATCATTATCCTACCTGCAGTGTACCAGCACTGGACCGGGTAGTATTGGATTCGTATGACGAACTCTGTACATGAACTCGATGAAATCGTGTATATTTGGAACGCCATGGTCAGGCCACGAAATGAAGTGAAATTGCTGAAATGTCTTGGATTCTCCAGACTGAAAAAATAGATAGTATATAGAGTTACACGTTTGTATATGTGAGTACTCGTGTGTGAATGAATAAAAGGACATCATTCCATATTCCAGCATTCCCTATGCTATGCATATTATTTTAATTTATGTTACCTGTGCGCTTGTGACCAAAAACGTCCTGATGACAAAGTCAGCTCTCTCTTCCTTTTCAGCAACAGCAACTGTGAACGATCCAATAGACATAGTCTGTGTGTCTGACCAGTAAGGTTCGCACTTTTGCTGAAAACCATAGTTGAAAGTTTGTTTCTTTTTCAAATGTGAAAAATATCTCTGTATTAGTTTAAACAAGTTCTATTTTGTTTTAATTATAGATTGTTCCCTATCGCTCAGACGGCAACCCTATACCGTCTGATGTGCTGATTTATTATTAATATCGATATAATATTAACAAACTTCATAGTGTATTGATTGAACTGTACATATTTCCTTTCTGTACGATTTATGTGAGCTCATACAGCTAACTATATTTTGTTCATGTAATACGTTCTATTTATCATATATATACACAAATCTGTGAATTAACTGCAATGCACATTACTTAGTTGTATTAATTCCCTTATAAACATGCCATTATGGCAAAGCTATATATACAAGTGTCGAGCGAAACTACTTCAACTACTGAAGTGAGTAAATTGCATATCATATTCTACACCCCAATATGCATTATATGATGCAGAGTATACTAATAGTGTATTGGTTAAATGAGAGTATCCATAAATAAATGTACAGAATGTGCTATTAACCTTACCGGAAAAACTATTTCGATAAAATCATTCTCTTTAGTAAGATGGGAATATTTGTGAACACAGCTATACGTATATACCTTGGATGCTTCAACAATGTTTGTCAACATAATTATATATCCACATTCCCTTTCCCATAGCATTCGCCAAAAGTCCTGCAGAGTCGTCCTGTTTGGAGCTGGAAAGTGAATCGAAAAAACAAACTTCTATTAGTTACACGTTTGAAGAAAAAACCCAACCTGTTATGATATTCGATAAGTATAGCAGTAATTTTTGTTACATCTAGGTCAACTCAGAGCATACATGTGTACAGTCCTCGAAAAAAAAAGTACATGTTTTGTTAGAAAACCCCATACATTTGCCATATAGAAAGTAAACATTAGCAATTTTGTGTTATCTAGTATCAATCGTAAAATACCTTGAGCTGCGATGTAATGGTTCCTTGTAGTACAACCCTGTAATATATAATAAATAATAGTTTTATAATAATCTTCGCAGCTGCATTCATATTCTATTTTATTTTGAAGGGGAAACACACGTCATGGTTTACATACATGTAGAAATAAACGTTTAGCTCATTCGTAACCAATAAAACTAATTAAATGCTGATCGTAGTTTTCCACGGGAAACTTGTCTTAAAGGTACTTCGCCCTTTGGTTTGTTTAACGACACCACTTGAGCATATTGCTTTATTAACCATCGGCTATTGGATGTCAAACATTGAGTAATTCTGACATATAATCTTAGAGAGGAAACCCGCTACATATTTTTCCACTAGAAGCAAGGAATCGTTTATATGCATCATCCCACAGAAATGATAGTGCATACCACTCGCTGTCAGATATTTTAGCTACAGAGCAGAGCATGGTACATGCGAACAGCCCCGTGTACACAAGTACTGCTATTTTATAGCTCGTCTCAGTACAGGAAATCAAACATCCTTATACACCATATGTAAACAAAGGCACATCTGAATGCGCACACAGATGTACATAGAATATTTAATGCAAAAACACAATAATCATTTTACAGAAATATTTCATAAAAATGAGGGTGATATACCTTTACTGGAGATATTTACAATGTTCAAAACTGAATTCTTCTTGTACTATAGAAAGAAGTGGAAAAGAGTGTTGCTGAAAGCTCGTCGTGCATAAGCATTTGTTGCATTAAATAGTAACCAGTTCTGAAAGTTAAAATTATCATGAAGTATAATTCATACGTACATCAATGAAGCTGGCGTTGATGTAATCGGAATTTGGAACACCTGGCAGTGATGACAAAACCACACGGTTCCGGTCGTCTTAAACATAAATATTAGTAGTATGGTACCTTACTGATATTATACGATGTATTCATAATTGTTGAAAATATGTTTTAACAGTAATAACAGTCAATACCCCACATGTGGGAGTGGGATATGGACAGTCAAATTAATAATTATAATCCTTCATCAGACTATATGGCACAACTTATATAAACATTGTTCTATACCAACACAATTGATGATAAAAAGGAATCAGTTAATGGCTACAAATGTATAGACTATGTAAGTAATTTCACCTATTTTAAACAAATATGCTACGTATGTCCTTACGTCAACATAATAACATATTGTAAACTATATTGGCTCAAGAAGTACCTTCAACTATGTTAATATCACTACCATGTTAAATCTGGTTTATTTCTAGTTGGACCCCCCCCCCCCCCCCCAAGACCAAACGTGATAATCACATTTTACATTTACATAACATACATTACATATATTTATTATGTTATATTATTATTATTATTTTCTTATTATATTCTTCTTATTATTATTAAACCAACAACATTGTACTACTAGCTAGTAACACGTCTATAATGCATGCACGTTATATGCATATATTATTATAACATATAAACTGTAGATATTTGTATAAACCATGTAATAATACAAACATACATGGGTAGTAGCCGACAAATCTATTCTTTCCTCTGTTTTCTGAAATTTGTGATGCGTCATGTGAAAATAAGAATCCAGTTGGCAGTTTCTAAAAAATAACGATTTCAGGTCAAACTATTATAGTTTCAACAAACTGTAAACA